>NC_056485.1:19874997-19880143 GCF_008729295.1 Plectropomus leopardus | reverse complement strand
ACACACACACACACTGTACAGACACACCACCCGTGGTGACCCATTCAATTACCGTCCATTCCCAAAAGCCCATTAGCTCATGTAAACAGCAATACAAACAGCCCAGGGGGGTTATGTAAGTTCGTGTTCGTGTGTGTGTGTGTGTGTGTGTGTGTGTGTGTGTGCGGAGGACGCTGCAGCCGTCGGGACCCCGAGAGACGCAGGGGTCCATAAACACAACCAGGACTGGGAAGAGAGCGTTAGAGAGAAGGAGAGATGGAGGGAAAAAAGAGTGAAAGATGGCCGGAGAGAGAAAAGGGAAAAGAGAGGCAGCAGGAAAGAAAAAAGGGACTTTAGCTCGTCACCAAACACATGATGTCACTGCTGACCTTTGACCTCTTGGACATGAAATGCCAAAACTTCATCATTTTGTCCTGTTAGATATTTGAGCACATCAGTTCTCAATTTAGGGCCAAAAACATGTTTTACGAGGTCACTGTGACCTTGACCTTTGACGACCTGATTCTAGTCAGTTCATCCTTGAGTCCAATTTGATGTTTGTGTTGAATTTGAGGAAACTCAAGGGCATCTTCAGATATTGTGTTTACGACAATAAGAAGGATACAAGGTCAAGGTCCCTTTGACCACCAACATCTAATTAGTCCAAGAGACCATTTGTGTAAAATTTGTAAAAATAAATAAATAAATACTTAAAATTTCCTCAAGGTGATCTGGAAATATCCCCTTTACAAGAATTTGACAGTTTAGGTCATAGGGACCTTGATCTTCAACCAACAGACACTAATCACATTTGCGCCAAATTTCAGGAAATTCCCAAAAGAAGCTCTTTAGATATTGCATTCGTGACAATGAGACAGATGCAAGGTCATAGTGACCTTGACCTTTGAACACTAAATACTAATCAGATCATCTTTTGGTTCACTCAAAGGTTCTGGAGAAAATGTGAAGAACATCCCACAAGATATTGCATTCATGACAATAAGACAGACAAGATCACAGTGACCTTGACTTTTGACATATAAACGCCAAAACCTAATCAACGTCCAAGTGAACATTTGTGCATAGTGACCTTGACCTTTGACCACCAAAATTTAATCAGGTTATTGTTTAGTCCAAGAGAACGTTTGTGCCAAATTTGAAGAAATTCCCTCAAGGCGTTCTTAAAATATCCCATTCATGAGTATGAGACAGATAAGGTCACAGTGAACTTGACCTTTGACCTATGACCACCAAAATCTAATCATGTCATCCTTGAGTCCAAGTGGATGTCTGTGCCAAATTTAACGAGATTCACTCAAGGCGTCCTTGAGATATCACGTCCACGAGACTGAGACGAATGCAAGTTCACCTTGACCTTTGACCACAAAAATCTAATCACTTTATCCTTGAGTCCAAGTGGATATTTGCACTATATTTAAGGGAATTTCCTCAAGGTGCTCTCTAAATATTCCGTTAATGAGAATGAGACAGACAAGGTCACAGTGAACTTCACCTTTGACCTATGACCGCCAAAATCTAATCATGTCATCCTCTAGTCCAAGTGGATATTTGAACTAAATTTGAAGGAATTTCCTCAAGGTGTTCATGAATTATAACTTCCACGAGAAAAAACATCCTCGGCTATCGTCGTCACGGAGACAAAAAAAAAAGATCTCTGTTTGGTAGCTGACTCAGTCTTTAATCACGGCCGCCCAGACGCCGTAAAACACCAGATTAACACTCAACTGAAGCCCATCCATCAACTCTACTCATCCGTTACACCGTGTGAGTGTGTGTGTGTGTGTGTGTGTGTGTGTGTGTGTGTGTGTTTCTAACCGTCTCTTTAAGCAGCCTCCCTCTATCATCTATCATTCCTCTCTTCCTCCTCGCATTCATCCCTCTGTTATTTAAAGCTGCGTCTCTGTTTTTACATCTGAGTCTGCGGCGGGTTTCTGATTAACGAACACACACAGTAGCCCGAGTTTCCATGACCTTCTTCAGATAAAAGAAAAACAAGTTTCTCTTCTCTTTCTTTAACTTCACTTCTTCCCTCTTCCTCTCCCTCCATCTTTCAGTGCTAAAGTGCAGCTACATCAAACTAGCAAATAATCTCTAATCTTCTAATATTTCGGTATTTTCAAAAATCCACATCAGGGATACACATATTTGGGGGCCACTTTTGCAAAATGACTGGAGGCCAGGGGCCAGTCACAGGAACCCTATATATGGTTAGAGGATTTTATGACGTTTTTAGGATTTTAGGACCTTGATTTTTTTTTTTTACATTTTTTGGAATTTAGGACGTTTTAAGGATTTTAGTGCATTTTAGTGCATAGCATTTCAAGATATTTCTCCAGCTTTGGACGTTTCTAGGACTTAAGTGTGGTTCTTGGAATTACGACATTTTTTGGATTTTAGGAAATTTCTCTAACCTTGGACTTTTTTTTCGACTTTTCTACGATTTTAGGAGGTTTTCAGGATTGTTTCTAGGATTTAATTTCTCAGATTCTGGGACATTTCTGGGATTGTAGGACATCTCTTGGATTTTTGGACAAATTTAAGATTTAAAGATGTTTTTAAGATCTTAGGACATTTCTAGGATTTCAGGACATTTTTATGATATTAGGATGTATCTAGTATTTTAGGACATTTCTTGGATTTTTGGGCATCTTTCATTTTAGGACATCAGGGTCTTAGCTAGGACCTCTGTCGGGGGGTGTGGGGGATCCTCCACTGGCACTTTTTTTTTTTTGCACTCTAGCACCTTATGTACACTAAAAGTACAAAAATAATTCCCAGTGTGAATCACTTTATTTTTGTTGTGAATCAGAAAATGGTTGTGGGGCCACTTGACACCCTATCAGAGGCCAGATTTTGCCCAAAAGTTGAGAATTACTCCTCTACATGTTCATGCAACTCAAAACATTTAAACATCATCAGTGTAATACTGAAATAAAGCCTGAAGCAGAAAACCTAATCAGAAAAATTGAATTTTTGTGTAACCAAACAATGTTTCCTTCCAGCCACCAGGTGGCGTAAATACCAGCTTCACCACGGAAACATGGCGGACGCACGGTGACAAACATGTTTCAGATTTGAGGCACAGTACCTGAGAAGCTGTCTTTGTCCATGGCCAGCAGGTCTCTGGCTTGGTACAGGTAGCAGCGCAGGTGGTATCGAGTGCCGCCTACACACACACACACACACACACACACACACACACACACACACACACACACGTATTGATGGGGTGAAGATGTGGGGTGCAAAAGCATAAAATAATGTGTTGTGTGGCGTCTTACGGTCAAAGAAACAGGAAATAGTTGGTCTGTTGACTCCAAACGTGGTCGTGACGGACTTGTCATCGTTCTTGTCCTCTATGCTGCTCTGTGGGAGGAAGAGGAGGAAGAGGAAGATCACATCGAGAAAGAAAAGAAAACTCAGACTTGAAGCTGATAAACAATATTTGTCAAATGTTTTTTTTTTTTTTTTAAAAAGCAGAGCCTTAAAAAAAACATCTTAATTAAAGGTTCTTTGCACTGCATGGCCAAAAGTATGTGGACACCCCATGCACACTCAGTATGTTTCTGTGCTTTTGGTCTGAGGCAGTTTTTCAGAAAAATGTAATCTTACAGGCAACATTTAGGCTTCCCACATAAAGTCATGGACAAACTTTTAAAACTTTTCCATGACTTTTCAAGCACAGAAGAGGAAAAAAACAACAAAAATGTTTAATAATAGCCAAAAACGCAGACTCCAAGTCACCAAAAAAACCAAAAACACTACTACAGCTACAGAAAATAAATCCCCTATTATGTTGCATTAATACATTTTAATTTATTACACACAACACATTTCTATGACTTTCTAAAATTATCAATGATTTTAAATTGTTCCAAAACTTTTCCATGCCTGGAAAATGAGACTCTGAAATTCCATGAATTTTCCAGGTTTTCCATGACCATGGGGACCCTAATTGTAGATTAGATTTTCATTTAATGTGATAAACCTTTACTCAGGTCTCCCTCTCACCAGTGAACACTCCAGAGCAAAGATGGCGGCCGGTCCCGTCTTCTCCAGCGGCTCCATGCGGCACCTCCACCTGCGCCTCCTGAAGCTGTCCGTCTTCCTCGGCTTCAGGTGGAACCTCCAGCCGAACAGCGAGGCGTACTCCCAGCCCTCCTTCTCCGCCTCGTCCGGACGTTGCTGCGAACACAAACCTCTCTTGTAACGACTGAGGACCACACTCAGGGACACATTTCAGACAGTTAATCAGGGACAGACAAAGACCGTGTCCACTTCGAGAGTCGAAGCGAATTCACCGTTAAAAAGTTCCTAAATGAACCTGTTTGTTTTGGTTAAAATTTCCTCCAAAAGGGTTAAAAAAAATATTAAAAATCTGAAAAAATAAAAGGTGGTTCAATGAAAAAATAAAAAGATGCAATATAATATAGTTAATAATAAAACAGTAGGAGAAGGTGGGAAGAATAAAAGCTAACTAAAGATAAAAACAATAATTTTCAATAATAGGAGAGTTTCAGAGAACGGAGAAACAGCCGAAATCTACATTATCAATAAAAGATGATAAATCTTCTAGCCCCCTTTTTTTCCTCCGTTGTTAAATAAAATGTAAATATTTCATGACTGTGTAAAAAAAAATCAAAATAAATTTCTAAATTAAAAATTGAATTTTCATAAAAGAATAAATAAGAAATGTAAATAAATAAAATTAAAAAATAATATAAAAGTAACTGTTTTTAAAATAATTAGAATAATAAAATCACAGAAGAATAATGGCAATGTGTAATATTTATGTGTTTGACAAATCTCTCCTCTGTCTGACATCGTATGTATGTGCCATCAATTAACCCAAAAAAGGATAAAAAATCATCAGGAAATGGATATAAGTCTCTGTCATTTCCCCAAAAGTGACCTCAGTAATGAACGTCTGTGTTTCTTGTGCTTTTTTAATGCAACCAGACCGCCACCTAGTGGCTACAAGAGGAAACTTCGACTGCTCACATTACAGATTATTGACCCCTTGAAGTTTTAAAGTCCTTTGGAAAAATGTTCAGATATTTCTAATGGTAGTAACTCAATATTTAATTTTTTAAGAGAAAAATATTATTTATATATATATATATATATATATATATATATATATATA
>NC_056485.1:19852848-19872324 GCF_008729295.1 Plectropomus leopardus | reverse complement strand
AAAAAAACTACGTTTGATATCAATATCCCGACAGGTAATGCAGCAATGACAAAAACAACTGCTTTTCTTAGCACTAAAACAGCATGAAATGCAGTGATGTCTTGATAAACAGTCCACTTTTCATGAATCTATTCAGGGATGTCTAAGTGACAAAAATACCAGTTTTTGTGGCACTGTCCCGGCTGGAAAAAAACCCCAAAACAAATCCACTTTTCATGGCACTGTTCCTGCTGGAAATACTGTGATGAGTTGATAAAAAAAGTTGCACGTTTGGTTCCTAAAAAGCAGCTGTAAACACAGCAGTGACTCAGCAAAAAACAACTCGTTTTGTTGTTTGTTGCTTTTGAAAAGTGGTGTGCAGCTCGGCAGGCGTCTCACTGCACCTCCTCCTCCTGAAGAGCTCATACACACCTGATCAGAAGTGTTAACAAATCTAAAATTTTACAAACATACAAATGCAACACATTTGCGGTTTGCAGAAACGTACAACGTACAAGAAATAAATGTATTTCCACTTAATTTGAACTCTTAGTGCATATAGCTTAAGATTGTCAACTGACATCCGACATCCAACTCTGAGGTGCACAAAGCATGAAGTCAATTACTGTCAACGAGGAAAATGCAAAGTCTGTAAACACATGAAACAACCTCTAATCCCCTCTCACACACACAAACACACACACACACACACACACACACACACACACACACACTGCTGCGGTCTATTAAACGGTGTCTTTGTGTATATTATTGAATGGAGGGTTGCATAGAATCGAGAGACAACATAATTTGGTCTCATTGGTTTGGCAGACTGCATGAGGCCTTCATACTCTCTGTTTAGGGGGCACACATAAATAACATACACACACACACACACACACACACACACACACACACAGACCACAGCCATCCTTGTGTAATCACATTTGTACCAATAAGGACTGAAGGGAGCCGGATAGATTCAGGAATGCTCCGTCATCAAACTTCGGTCCCTAAAGTCCATAAAAAAGAACATAAACATAACGACTAATTATTGTGTTTATTTAGTTGTTTTTGTTGCTGCGTTCACTAAATATAGTAAAGAGTTCAGGGAGCGCGATAACGACAGAAAGTACCAGAAACCAGCGGTTTCTCCTTATTTTAGAAAACGAATGTCATCGCGAAGGAATCACTATGAGTTCACATCCGGCCTGATTTGGCGACCTGAAGCTTGTTTGAATATTTTTACATGTAAACAGGAGGAGCGCGAGACATGCAACAGATGTTTTGCTTTTTTTAAAATGTGGACCGTGTTTACTTAAAGGCTTTGAGAATAATCACCTTTTTTTGGATTTTCTGTTCACCGTCTGAGGCGTGCGAGATGAATTTAGTTTAGGAAAAATAACAGAATTACTCCGAAACATCAGGAATTGTTGTTTTTACGCCTTTTTTTTAGCATTATGTTCATGGATTGTATTTCCCTACGTACATCCATTTTCATGAATTCGATATCTCAAGAACGGCTTGAGGAAATTTCTTACAGTTTAGCACAAACATCCACATGGACTCAAGGATGAACTAATTAGATTTTGTTGGTCATAGATCAAAGGTCATGGTGACTGTGACCTTGTATTTTGAGCCTTTTTTAAGACATGTAAAACCTTAAAAGTTCAAAAAATGGTCTTTTTACAGACATATTTGAACAAAAACGTCAAAATATCTTTAGCCTGTGATAACCACAGACTTTATTTAAGGGATTTTACCGAAAACCCAGAGACTTTGAGACGAGGGAACCGTTAGTGCCAAAAATGTCAACGGACCTCCATGTTTTCGGACTCATTTCTTCACTCTATTATTTTCATCTGTAGGCTATTCATTTATTTTCTGATTGTAAATTTGTTATTTAATAACCCAGAATACGGTCATGGTGTCTTTTTATGAGGCCAAATGTTTTCGGAAAAGTTAACTTCCGTTAGTCATGAAAGCACGAACAGACATTTAAACTATAAGCGCAGCTTCACTGGTGCGTTAAGGCGCACAACCACATGGCGGCAACTCTAGTTTCTCCGTGTTTTTGTACACGTTAAACAAACGAGATAAAAAGCGTAAATGAGTGTTTTTTCCCGTGGACAGATGCCTCTGTCCTGTCCTCTGTCCTGTCCTCTCTCCTGTCCTCTCTCCTGTCCGCTCTCCTGTGTCGGTTTAAACGGACGTCGCTCTGTGGGAAGCGAGTGCAGACGGTCTGGTGGATGTTGGAAAATGTTCCGGCGTTTCTGTTGAAGTGAAACAGGATTTGAAGTTAATGAGCTACAACACGGAAAACCGCCGGATTGGCTTCTTTCAGGAATATCGCAGGAACATTCGGACACAGTCGGATCTGTGGAGAGGAGAAGTCGTGATTTTTCGGGAAGGAATTCCAAACTCGTGATTCCTGTCAGCCGGCTCTCTCCGAGGATCAAAAATGATTCAGGACTTCTGTTCTGGACTCCTGCAGCTTCTCCTCCTCTCCTCCTCCTCTCCTCCTCCTCTTCCTCAGTTTTTCCTCTCTGCTGTCATTCAGACTCTTTTCATCACTTTCTTTGCCCTTTTTAATCATCTGTCTCCTCTCTCCTCCTCTTTCTCCTCGCTCTCCTTATTCCTCCCAACACCCCAGTCTCCTTGTCTCCTCTCCTTCTTTTTCTCCTCCCCTTCTTTTTTATTTTTTTTTACTCCTTTCCTTTTTCTCCCCTTCATCTCTTCTCCTTTGTCTCTCCTCTTTTGTCTCCTCTTCTAAATTCTTTGTCTCCTTCCTTGTCTCCTCTCCTTCTTTTTTGACTCTCCTTTTTGTGTCTCATCTCCTTTGTCTCCTTTCCTTCCTTGTCTCTTGTCCTTTATCCTTATAGCCTCTCCTCCTTTGTCTCCTCTCCTTTTTTGTCTCCTCTCCATGTCCTTTCCTCTACTCTTATTTCCTTCTTTGTCTCCATATTTCTTTCTCTTCTTCTTCTTCTCCTCTCCTCTCCTCTTATCTCCTTCTTTGTCTCCTTATTTCTTTCTCTTATCCTTCTCCTCTCCTTATTCTTCTCCTCATCCTCCTTTTCCTCTCCTCTTCCTCCTCACATTCCCATCCTCCTCTCCACTCTTGCTTCTTCTCCTTTTTTCCTCCTTTTACTTGTGTTATCCGTCTCCTTCTCTTTTATACTCCTTTTTACCTCCCCTCTTCTTCTGTCCTTGTCCTCCTTCATCTTATTATTTCTCCTCTCTTGTCTCCTTATTTTTACTTCCTCCTCTCTCCTCTCTTCTTTCATTTCTTGCATCCTCTCCTCCTCACCTCCTCCATGTCCCTCTCCTCCTCTTTTCCTCCTCCATCCTCCCTCTTTTTTATTTTTCCTTCTCCGCTCATATCTCCCCCTCATTTCATCCCTACTCCTCCTCTTTCTCTCCCTCTCACCCTGCTTCTCCTCCTCCTTCTGTCCTCCTCTCTTCTTCTCCCAATCGTCTTCCTTGTCGTTTTTGCCTTCTCCTCTTCTCTTTTTCTATCACTTTTTTCCTCATCCCTCTCTTCTCCTCCTCCTCCTCCTGCTCCTCCTCCTCCTCCCTGTCTCCTTTGTCTCAGTGAAGTCTTCCTCCTGGTGATCACTGAAGGGGAAAATCTGACCCTCGATGATACACAAGACAGACCTGTGGTTTCTGTGTGTGTGTGTGTGTGTGTGTGTGTGTGTGTGTGTGTGTGTGTGTGTGCGTGCATGCGTGTGTGTGCGTGCGTGCGTGCGTGCGTGCATGTGTGTGTGTGTGTGTAAACAATCGCAGGGAGTCTGGTCCTTGTTAGTCGTCTTCTGTCTCATTATCCCCACAGGACCGCTCCCTCCACCATTTCTTCATCCACTCCTTCATCTTCTCCTTCTCTTTCACCTCCTCTCGTCCTCCTTCATCCTTTCTTCTCTCCACCTTTAAATCTTTTCTGTCCTCCCTTCACTCCCACATCTATCACACTTTTATCTTTTTTTCTCCTTTTCTTATGCCCCCGTTGCTCTTTAGCACTTTTCTAGGGATTTAGGACATTTTAGGACTTTTGGACGTTTCTAGGATTCAGGATGTTTTTTTCAGATTTTAGGACTTCTCTTGGATTGTAGGACTTTTTGCAGATTTTAGGGCATTTCTAGGATTTTAGAAAGTTTCCTGGATTTTGGGATGTTTCTAAGATTTTAGAAAATTTCGAGGATTTTGGGATGTTTCTAAGATTTTAGAAAATTTCGAGGATTTTGGGATGTATCTAAGATTTTAGAAAATTTCGAGGATTTTGGGATGTATCTGGGATTTTAGGATTCTTGTAGAATTTTAGGACATTTTTAGGATTTTTGTAAGTTTCTGAGATTTAAAGACGTTGCTGGATTCTATGATGTTTCTGGATGTTTCTAGTTTCCTGTTTTTTTGGACGTTTCTAAGATTTTAGGACATTTCTAGGATGTTAGTACTTAGGATTTTGGGACATGTTTAGGATTTCAGGACACTAGGGTCTTAGTTAGGACCTCTGTTGGGTGGTGTGGGGGATCCTCCACTGGCACTTTGATGCTGTTTAACTCACTCTGACATGTTATGGATAGTAAAAGTACAAAAACAATTCAAAGTTTGAATAACTTATATTATTATTATTACATAACTTTATTGGGATTAAAAAATGGTTGGGGCCACACAGCACACTGTTGGGGACCATATTTGCCCTTCGGGGCCATAAGTTGAGTATCACTGCAGTAAGGTTTCCTTCTGTCCCTCATTCTCCTTATTTTTCCTGTTTTTTTGCATTTTTAATCCTTACCTCCATCACTCTGCTTGCTGTTTTGCTCCTTTTCACTCCTTTTTGCCTCGTCCGTCCTCACAGTCTACTTCTTTTGCATTTCTCTCTTCCTCTCCCTCTATCCCGCTCTCTTAATTCCCGTTACCCCCTCTAATTCATTTACTCATTCCTTCTTTCTGTCTCGTCTATCAAGCTGACAGTGGGTTTAATGTGGCAGCTCATTAAAGGGCACGTTGTCCTCCTCGTTTTCTTCTTCTCTCTCTCCTCATTGTTGTGGTTCCTATCAACCGCTCATCTCCTCTGTGATCCCTCCATCCTCCTCAGATCCTCGCTGCCCTTTCATTTATTTGTGTGTCCGTCTTTGTTATTCCCGAACCCACAGGCGCCACGACAGCTACACACGCACACACACGCACACACACACACACACACAAACACACACACACACACGTCTGACTGCAGCTTTTTTTAAACAAAAAACAATTTCATGTTGATGAGGTCAAGAGCTGTTTCTCTTTCTTAACATAAAGAAAGGCATCGTGGGACTGTCTCCAATATACTGCTGTTACCTCATACTTACGACACGGACCCCCTCCACTCCCCAAACCACACACACACACACACACACACACACACATTTTTCTATTCTCTTGCACTGATGCAAAAACTCAGTTGTCTTGTTATGTTTTCGGGGGGGGCGGCGGTAAATGTTTGGTGACACGGGAGGTCCAGAAATGTTCACTATGAGCTGAACTAATGTTCATCAGCGTGTGTGTGTGTGTGTGTGTGTGTAGTGGGGTGTTGAAATTAGCGTACACACCCTGCCATTAACGCCCCCATCCAATTAAAGTGCTTTGACATCAAAACAACTCTGCGTGGATACAATAACAGTGATGCAAGCGACGGGTACATCTGCGGCGAGCTCGGTACGTTCATCAATCCCAAAACGTTTGCAGATTCTAACCGACGATTAATCACTTTGACGTTTAAAAATTAATTTGAAGGAGTGTAATGTTTGGTCAACAGCCTCGACACGCAGCTACAAACAGCGCTGTTTAACCCTTGGCTTGATGTTCGTCCAAAACATTGGAAGAGGGTAATGAGCAACTTCGGAAGAAATTACCCGCAAAATCAGCAAGAAATGAGTGAAAAGTACAATAAAATCACCTGGAAATTTAAAAAAAAGGAATTTTTTTTTTTTTTTTTTAAAGGAAATTGGCTGGAAAAAGGTACTTTCAAAATCTTAATAACTCTGTAACATAATTTTAATTTGCAAATAATTAAAATTATAACTAATAATTGAAATAACATAATTTCATAAATTTAGTTTACTCTGAATTTTTCCCTTGCTTTTTAAGAATAATTTTGTATTGATTTCTTGCAATTTTTGGAGCATTTCTGACAAAGTTGCTCATTGTCTTTTTTTTTTCCACATTGAATTTCACTCATGGAAACAGACGTTACATTTCATGATCAAAAAGGGGCAGGAGGCCCTATTAGCAATCAATACTTACAGAAAAATCAGAAAAAAAGAATCATCATGATTAACAATAAGAAAAAACATTATTTTCTCCTTATTTTAAAGAAATTGAACCAATTTGTTCAAAGGTTTAAAAACATGTGAAAGGTGTCTGAAAGCAGTAGAAGAAAAGTGACGCAGAGCCACTTTTCAAAGGGTTAATCACCCTCTTTTGATGTAAAATAATGAAAGTTTCTCGTTATGCATCGTACAAACTTGTCTTAATACAGAACGTTTTGTTTTAAGTATTTTTTCCAATGCATTAACATCTGTGGTGGTAGACTCTAAATATTAGAAACAGCGTAAATCAACAAAACAAAATCCAACTGCAGCCTCCAAAATGACAAGTCGTAAAACACCTTTCGAGAACAGTTTCAACAGAAACTAAGCAGTAAAACCATCCTAAAGTCAGTATTTATAGCAGGGCTGCTGCATTAGGCTGGGCGTACACCGTGCCATTTGAGCCTAGAAATGTCGTTGCTTAATACCAACTCCCGCTGTGCGAGTAAATCCTCTGCGATGTAAAGCCAAATCTCACAATTTATGTTGTTGCGTTCTGATCAGGCCACGTCCTCACACAGTACGTATAAAATAGACCAAAAATGGTCTGGTGTCCTCAAACTGGACGGACAGGTAGAAGTTTGTTTCCAATCAGAGGTACGATTCACAATAATGTAGAGACAGACTGATAACCCCAAAAATCTACTCGACCTCATGCGGCTGAAGTTTTATAGTCCACAAAACACTGCCGGAGTTTCACCGAGAAAAGGTGCATTCATCTCTCAAAACATTTTGGTATGATTCTAAGATTTTAGGTCTTTTCTGGGATTTTAGGACATTTCTTGGATTTTAAAACATTCCCAGGATTATAGGACTTTTCTAGGAATTTAGTACATTTGTAGGATTTTAAGTCGTTTTTGTATTAAGACGTATTTTTTGGATTTTAGGACATTTCTAAGATTTGAGGACAATTTCTTAAATTTCAGAACATTTCTAGGATTTTAGGACTTCTCTTGCATTTTAGGACATGTCTAGGATTTTAGGACATCTGTCGGAGGATGCGGGGCTACTTTTTTTAATAAACAAGCTCTATTTTGATGCTGTTTTATGCACTCTGGCACCTTATGTATGTTAAAATTAATCACATAATTATTGTGGATCAGAAAATGGTTGGGGGGCCACCCAGCACCCTATCAGGGGCCAAATTAACGGTGACCAGGATTCAAGGCTAAAAACATGGCGTCAGCAAGGTTTTTCAAAACAACTTGGTACGTTGGGGCTTCAGGACACTTGAATTACTTCAGACGAGCAGTATAGAGACATATTGTAGTTTTATTATTGTATTTTTTTAATGTTTGAATCCCTATTTGCTTCAATTGTTTGAAAGATGAGTGCGAGGCCTCTTCCCCTTGAAACTCCAGAAGTGATTTGTGGACTATAAAACTGAACTCGAAACTATCCCTTTAAAACGAGGTACTTATTGTTTTATTCATAGTCATTGTTTTTTGTGTAGACGGCCCTTCTTCACTCTTTTTACCTTCCTACAAGCTAGAAAAGTGCTTGAAAAGTAGCTCACTTCATACAACTGAGTGGAAGCACGAAGTAAAAAGAAAACCTGAACTTTCCAACAGTCCAGCTTGCAATATCAAGATGAGCATTTGCAGCAAAAAGTCCCCCAAAAAAGTATTTACTCTGACTTTGTTTCTTGGACAGTTTTTGCCCACACATGTCGGCGTTGTTCACATCCGCGCTGGTGTTTTGCAGCGTCCCTGCCGCGCCCTTCTTCTTCTCCATGTGCTCAGCTCCTCCGTGACCTCATATAAACACTTTGTCTTTCTAATCTGGGCCCGTGTCGAGCCCCATCAGCGTTAACCGACGCCGCTGTCCGCGCGTCGCAGAGCGGGACCTCCCGGGGAAAAAAGAAAAAGTCTGATTTGAGTGAAGACAGTTTTTCCTTTACAGAACAAGAGTTTTGATTAATTGTCGCTGTCTGAAATGATGTTGGCGACGATGTTTCTGTGTCTGAGTCACTAATTTGTCTGTGATGTTAGTGTTGAAGAATACTGTGTGTTTAATGTGTATTTCTAACATTACAAACTGTTTTTTGACAGATTATATGAGATAAATCTAATTATTTGTCTTGATATTTAACATACTACACTAGTGTTGTGTCTAACCAGCTAACCTGAGAGTGTGTGTCTTTCTGTGTGTGCATGTGTCTCGTAGCTTGCAGATGGAGCCGATTCAGCTATCATTAACCTTTCCGCCTCTAGCTCCAGCCTCCATGTAGGTAACAAACTCATCCTCTAACTCATTTCATTCATTCATGTTCAGACACCAGCATGTTAAACTCGGGGTCGACCGATATCGGTTTCTCAGGGCCGATACCAATTATTAGTATTTAATGCAACCAATAACTGATATTTGGAATCAACATGCATTTATAATAAAAATGAAAATCTCTATCAAAATCGAGAATTTGGAATATAACACAAAACTGTAAATGCCTTTAGCAAATGTTTAATCAAGTAAAAATTTAAATGAAAAACTAATAAATAGAAATATCGCCTTGAGGTTTTTCAAAGTAAAAGTCCCTCCCATGCATCTTTGCACTTTTTAGTGAATTAATTTTATCAGTGATAATTAAAATAAAGATACTGATAATCTGCCAAATGCCAAATATCGGCTCTGATAATCGACTTTGATCTGTCGACCCCTATGTTAGACACACTTTCTCTTGATGTATTTTTATTGCTTTATTTGTCCTTAAAATTAGTGAAACTTTCTTTCTCATTTCCCATTTTTTAGTTCGTTAACCTCATTTTCACTGACGATGTTAGTGACAGATTTAAGTTTTACAGAGCTGTTCACATTGGCAACATAAATCCTAGAGACAATCTGTATAAGAAATATTACAAATTACCAATTTTCTTATTATGTTGAATTTTTTAACTATTTTTTTCACCATGTATTTTTTGTAAGTTTTTTCAACATCTGATTTATTTTCATCTTTGATATTTTTTTTCTCAGCATTTAACTTTGTGAACATCTACTTATCTATCATTATTGAATTTCTTTTTTTCCCGCCATCTAAGGTTGTTTCTCCCCGTGTCCCTTTAGCGGCTCCGTAGTTTCTGGATTTTTGATCTCTGTAAAAATACATCCAAAAATCTAAAACTGCACGTGTCATGAAAAGGCCATAATATTGCATGATTCCTTAAAAATGATTTCTAATGCTCGGTTAACTTAAAGTGTGCTTTCTAAGCGATGCAGCAGACAGTAGCAGAGATCTAATTTTAGAGTGAGCGCTCTTTATTGATGAAGTTTATTTAAAGTGAGACACTGATGGATAACTCTGTCTGCACAGACCCGACGCTCGATCTGGAAGGAATGAGATAAAAACGCAGAAAACTGTGCTTTCGCTCCGGGATGAAACAAGAACCTTTTTTTTTTTTTGGGTCGTAGCTCAGGAAAATACTCTACTTTGCAGAGCAACACGCCGAGCCGTGCGGTTACAGCAGAAACGTGATCCCAGGTTCGAACGGGAGACCGCGCTCCTTGTTACATTCTTCCTTTTTATTTATCGAAGCCAGGTCAATTTGAAGACTAAGCCTGACCCGGTGCAGGCTGCGCACACAAACACACACATCCAGTAGTGCCCGCTCGACTGTAATTGGTGGTGATTTCTTTCTCTCCAAACAAAGATATTTGTTTTATTAAGGGTCAGATATTGAAACCAGTCAAATTAAAGGCTCGGCTTTCTGTCTGGCCGGGGCCAAAGTCAACAGAGCTGCTATAGATCCTCTATACCGCAGCTCTCTGCGAGCAGACAGTTACCAACGGCCGAGGGATAAATGAGAGCGCGGGTTAAGAGAGGCAGAGCGGAGGAAAAGAATCAGGAAAAATTAGGAAAAAAGAGGGCCAACTAATATCTCATGGCACCAGAAGAAGAAAAACTCGCCCTCTCATGTGCTGTAAATCCTGGCTTCTTAATCTCTGGGTCGCGACCAAAAAAACGGGTCATGGGCGTGCGCCTGATGATTGCCAGATTACTGCCGCGGAGCGCTCGCTCGGTGGGGCGGCTTCCAAGGCGGATCAGTCAGATTCGGTTTCGGAGTTGGAAAAGTTTAAGAAGATCGGCTGTCAGTAGCGTCATGGCTCCCCAGACCTCGGAGGCACCGACCCCCCCCCTCGAGATATTCGAGATCTAACGTCGCTCAGATGGAAAATGAACATTGTGTGTCACGTTTCATCTGCGGCGTCCGGGCTTGATGGTGGTATTTGTCGTGGATCAAACCAGCCTCTTCTTGTTTTTCACTCTTTTCTCCCAACTGGTCCCAACACGGTGACCAGAGTCCTCCTTCGTCATTAGTTCAAGGACCGCACAGCAGAAAAATTGTAACTGTAAACTGTAAATAACACGTGGGCTTAGAAGTGATTTAAATAGAACATTTTGCAAGAATAAAGTACAGTTTGTGCAGTTTCTAGGGTTTTTGGTCATTGGGGGCTTAGCCTGGACCTCTGCAGGAGAAAAAAATGCCAAATTAAAAAAAAACCCAACGCAAACAAACAAAAAAAACATGCTGGTTTGGAAGGCATGTCATCTTTTTTTAAAAAAAATTTTAGATTTTTTTTACTTTTTATTTTCCTTTAAATGATTTTTTTTCTTTGAAATTTTTTGGCAATTCTTCTTTCTTTAAAACTTTTGGTGATTTTTATTTAATTGGCGATTTTTTTTCCTTTTAAAATATTTGGGTGATTATTGTTTTCTTTTAAAAATTTTATATTTTCTGACATTTTTGGTTTATTTTTAGGGGTTTTTTTTTCAGGCCCACTGAAAAAAATGACAGCATTTATCACAACCAGATACTATAAAAATTGAAATTAATGTTGGAATTTCAAATTTCTTACAGTCCTTGAACACATCATTTGGGACAAACGCTTCATGCGTTTTCCCGAGTCACTCAGGGAGGCTCAAGGAAAATTACTTTTGGGGAGGAGAAAAAAAAAACAGCCACCCCTCTCCTCTGATGATCCACTTTTGGACCGAGACCCACTAGTTGGGAACCGCTGCTTTAGGATAGTTTATGTTTCCACTGGTGACTTGTTTTATAGAAATGTGTGCCCCTTCAAAAGCTGCGGTCGCACTGCGTCTCTCCTCTACCATTAATTCTCATCAAAACCATCACCCTTCATCGCCAAAAACCAGTCAAGTTTGGTTACGGTCCCGCTCCGAGGACGCTTTTCGTTCCATAAATCCTTCCTGCACCAGACAAACTCACTGAAATGGCTCCGTGCCAGGTGACATTGTGGCATTTTGTCGGGTTTATGAAACACACATTTATGGCTCTATAATGACACTGCGACCAGAAACAAGACGTCAAAGTAGCTCCCTAAATCATGATTGTTTTTCTTGTTCTGCTAATTTGAGCCGCAGACTGATGTAAGCTGCTGTTCACCTCCAGAGGCTGAACGCTGCTCATATTTGCTGCCCAGAATCTCATCCAAAATGTGTCCACGCACTTCTGGATGACACGCGTGTGTTGCTTTTATGAGTCCGCCGGCCAGACTTTAGCACATCGGATACTTCGGAATTAACAGTCCCTAAATGTCACGCTAGAAACAGACGTCTATGGTTTGGTATTTGCTATGTCAGTCTGTGTAGGAATCACTGGCAATTTGCAAGTCAGAAGACTGAAATTGGGGCTGAATTTGGGTAAAAGTTTAATATTTAATACTAAATGTCGATCAAATGACGATATGATGTATGACAGTTATCTCTTGGAAAGAAGAGCCAACAAAGAAACTGTTATCTGACTCTGCAGTTCCCTGATTTTTTTACTTTCACCTCAACTGTAATACACCCAAAACTACAACTTAACAAGGCCCATACGATCATGCAAAGCCTTCAAAAGTTTCCAGACCTGGAAAAGTTTTGGAAAACTAAATATGCCCTGAAAGTTTTGGAAATATCATGGAATTTTGTTTAATAAACCTGTGTAACAACACGTGATATGTTCAAGGACTGTTGGAAATAAAAAAAACCAATGGTTTCGGTTTTTACAGTTTCTGGTTGTGTTAAATGGTGTAATTTTTTAAAGAAAACGTGCCTTTTTTGAAGGAAATATTTGTGTAAAAATCACCAAAGGTATTTAAAGAAAAAAAGCACCAAAAAATCACCAAAATGTTTCCTTAAAAAAAAAAAAAAAAAGTTAAATAAAAACAAAATCCAGCCATCTAAATTTGCATGCCCCTCTCCTAAACCAAATTTAGGAGTCCCTCCCCAGTGCTTAAAAAATGATTTGACATTCCTCCCCGTTTAACCAGCCGTCCGTGAGTTATATTTGAATATTCAGTCTTTATCCTGTTCTGAGTTAATTTTTTTTAAATATATATCTAGAAATGCTATTATGTAGTCTGAAAAAGAATCGATTAAGAGTATCACTGGTTGTTTCGTAGGCGTGTTATTCAAGTCCACGATTTAACAGAGTAACTGTGGATCCAAAACTTATAATAATCCGATTTGAATCACCTGAAATACCGCCTCGTGTGAGCATAAAACTATTTTTGCGATAAAACGAAGTTTACTCAAAATGTAAGTGTTTCCATTAGGCGTATTTCACATTTGCAATTTCAATTTTTGGAATTTAAGGGTTAACGCAAACCCAATTATCGCTGTGTTTCTTTCAGCTTTTTAGGCACAAAAAGTTTTTTACAGCGACAATACTGCAATACTGCAATACTGTAATTGCAAAACTGTTTTTGAGCCAAAACACAATTTCCTACCCACAGCTAAGTGTTTTTTGTGCTTAAACCTGACCACATGTTTATCACAGTGTTGTTAAAATGTAAAGTTTCACGTGTCTGCTGCATAATAACGTGAAATTGTGACGTATCTTTGCAGAAAAGTACAATGCCAACATTTTTGCTGGCGGCTGGGTTGCAAATCACCAAGTCCTCACTTTAAAGTCCATCATTTTTGTGGAAGCCACATGTTGGTGGATATTCTCTTGGTCAAAGTGATACCGTTTTTAAAAGTAAACTTCTTCTCGGTGGGTTTTTAAGTAGCAATCCCTCCAGGATTTACTGGTGGCTACCACTGCTAATGCTACAGCCCAGCTCTTCTTTAGCTTCCCCCGAAGTGGCCAGAAACCTGGCATGCATCATTTCCTGCACGTCAGAAGAATTTTTCAACGAAACGAGCTGCCGGGCGGCATAAATGCAGAACACCAAATGGAAAAGCTTTCAGGAACTGGATATAGATGGAGTCACTACTGTGTAATGTCAATCAGTGATAGCAGAGAAGACATTTATTTATGTGAAAACGCCACAGATTTTTACTTGTGGTTTGGTGCTGTGCCTTGTAACCACAGCGGAGGGAATGACAAACACACACAAACAGCTCTGCTGAAACATCTATCCCAGGCTCTCCACATTCTTCACATCCACCGCTTTATTTTGGAGAAGCAGAATCGGGTCAAGGAAAATCAGTGCAGGTTTTTCGGCAGAGTGGCCCGGTGGTTCAGGAAATTCTCCTCAAAGAGCTCGACCACCGTGCTGAAACACCGAGGCTGTGTCTCCGTTCAGGTGCCGGATCCTCTGAAGTTTCTAGACCGAATGCGTCAAAGCAGAAGTCCACTTAAGTTGTGGTTGAGAAATGCAGCTTTTTGTAGCTTTCGCAGCAGTCAGTAACCAGAGCGTCCAGCTATGTGCCACTGAGAACCAACAATCTGCAAGGTTTTATCCAACCCATCGCCTCAACAGAGGAGATCTTTCCTTTTATTGAAAGGAATCAGTTGGTTGAGTATTTGGTTCGTAATTAAAAGCAACAAGCTCAGTATTTTTGCAGGATATTAGAAAAAGTTTACTTACTGTCTTAATCCAACTAAAACTTTAAAAATGCATGTGAACATGCTGGTCCAACTGAAATCACACTGAGTCAAATTTCTCAAAGTCAGACTAACACACCCAAAAAATGCAGCTCGGGGTCGACTTACTCTTCATGTAAACGCCTCAGTTAGACTGGTCGAAAAATAATTAAAATGTCCTAGAAGTCTTAGAAACTCTTTAAAATACTAAACCTTTTTGTAATCCTCGAGACGTCTTTAAATCCTAAAAACATCCTTAAATAGTAAAATGTCCTAAAATCCTAAAAACATCCTTAAATCCTAGAAATGACCTTTAATTCTGGTATCATCCTAAAATTCCTGAAACGTCATAAAACTCCTAAGATCTTAGAATAGTCCTAAAATTGAAGAAAAGTAGAAAAATCTGAGAAATGTCTTAAAGTCCTCGAAATGTCTTGAAAACCTAGAAACGTCCTTTAATCCCAGAAATGTCCCAAATTCCCCAAAGTCCGAGAAACATATATAAGGCTGCTGCGACTATCATCACAGAAATCCTAGAAATGTCCTAAAGTCCTAGAAACGTTTATGGGACTGTAGCAACTGGCCCCTGGCCTCCTAACTCCTAATTCGCAGAAGTGGCCCTTGAGCAAATCAAGTTGAGGGTCCGTGCTGTACAGTGAACTTTCTGGAACTTGTCTCAGATTATCACCTGTATTTGCACTTCGTCAGTTATTTGAGAGCAACTTCCTGTTGATAAATCGTCAACAAAAAGCTCCAAACAAACGCTCCGTCGGTTTTCTGTGAGTCTGTACTGATTTTTTTTCTTTTTCGGAGCCTCTTCCAGCTTCAAGGGGTCGCTGCTTTGACCTCTGACCTCTTACTCGGCTGTGGAAGGGATTTCCCCTCAAAGAAAACAACAAAAAAAAAAGCATTTATGAAGCAGCTCTTATGTAAATCCAGTCGGAGAGTTCTTGGCAGTGCCAGTCTCGGTTTGGTTAGCCTGGCTTTCCCTGCAGGGCGTAATGATAGGCTGCAAACCACACTGACACCCTGAACAGACCACTGCGTGTGTGTGTGTGCGCATGTGTGTGTGTGTGTTCGATCTCTTGTGCAGTCTGGAGCGCTCTCCCCCGGCGGCCTTAATCTGTCTGAATCGGGAGTCGTGAGCGAACACACCTTGACACACACGGTTTCTTGGCGCCCCTGTCATCAGTGCTTGGCACCGGCTCCACTCAGAGGGCACATTAACACACACCAGACACTTCACGCCTCAGACGCCGTGTGTGTGAGTGTGTGTGTGTGTGTGTCATGTCCCAGTTAAGCTCCACGTGCTGCCCTTTTCCATGCCATGCTGCCACTTTGGAAAAATGAGGAATTCCATAGTTTTCCTCCCCCTCCCTCTGTGTCTGTGGGAAGTAGGAGAAAGGGGATTCCACATCAGCCCGGTGCCATAAGAGCACTTTTGTTCTACATTTATGCCACTACGCTCTTAGAAATAAAGGTTCCACAAATGTTCATCCTAAAGGGCTCAAGTTTTACCCAGAAACATTTGCTTCTGAAGAACCTTTTTTTGAGATCTTCAAGGGTTATTTGTAAAAGTAAGAGTTCCACGAAGAACTAAAACCACAGTAAGTGGGAGAGAGATTTCTGGGTAATGGTGTAAATTACCATTTTTAGAGCCCCACTCAGTGGGTTCTAGATGAAACCCTTGGAATATAAATGGGTTCTCCGAAGAACTCCCTGGTTGTGTTTCTGATGAAATTCTTGTAATGTAAATGGGCTTTTGGTAGAACCTTGAAGAACTCTTAACACCCTGGGTGGTTTCTAAATAAAACTCTTGGAATATTAAAGGTTTTTTTTATTTTCCAAAACCCTTGGAGTATAAAAAGGTCCTCAGTAGAACCTTCTGGGTGGGTTCTACATGAAACCCTAGAATATAAATGGGTCTTTGGTAGAGCCCTCTGGGTGGGTTCTAGATAAAACTCTTGTAATGTTGTTTTTGTTTTCTGAAAACCTTGTAATATAAAAAGGTTCTCGGCAGAACATTCTTGGTGGATTTTAGGGTCCTGGATAGAACCCTCTGGGTGGGTTCGAGATGAAACCCTTGGAAGCTGCAAGGATTTTTAGTAGAACCCGCTGGGTGGGTTCTAAATAAAACCCCTCTGAATATGTTATAGAGTATGTTTTCAGAAACCCTTGAAATACAAAAGGGTTCTTTAGACCCTCGCTGGGTGGAAAGGTTCTGGATACAACCCCCGCTGAGGGATCTCTGTTGAACCTCTCTTAGGGGGTTCTTGGTTGAACCTTTCACAGATGGTTCTAGGTGTTACCCTCAAGGTTGATCCCTCTGAAGCCAAAATAAAAGATTCTAGAAGGAACCAAAAGGGGAACAAGTGGAAGAACCCTATATGGTTCTAGTTGGCTCCTTTGTGTCTGAGAGTGTAGCGCACATGCACAAAGGAAAAAGCGGTCCGTGCGTCATGAGTGTTTGGAGCTCCTCGGAGGGTTGAAGGTTGCAGGGCGGGGACGGGTCGAGTGTTTTTTTTTTTTAGGGGCTGGTAGTTTGATCCGTCCCCTCGGTATTCCCCGTCTTTGTAGTCGTTGTTTCCTCGCTGCGTCTGGGCCAACGCGCCGCCGTCAACACGGACAGACAGACAGACAGGCCGAGTTCATTTCTGTGAGAAAACGGACGTTTTAAAACGGAGCGCGGGGTGCTGCCAATGTGAACAGACTTTTAGTGAACGTGATGGATGAGGCAACTCCGTACTTGATAAAAACACATAACAGGGTCTCACTCAGCGATGTTATATACCACCCCCCCCCAAAAAAAATCATATCCTATAAATCAAAATGACTCGCATCCAAAACCGCAAAAAGCCATCAGTCAACATTTCAAAAACAAAGATATTTTATCCTCCAAAACAGAACGACATTGTGAGCGCTCGCGATGACTCACAGCTGTAATAGTACGACTTTAACGGCCTTTACTTTGATGCCAGCAGTCGTTTTGTAATAGAGGGATTTATTTCTTTTTTCCTCCCAAAGTTTCATTTTGGATTGAAAGCCCTTCACGAGAATGAGTATTATGAAATGTGTTGAAAAGCTCCTCAAAGCGTGTTTTAATCCTGTTATTTCAGTGTGTGTTGTCTGTGTTTCTGTGTGTGTTGAAGTCTGATTCCTGTGTTTCTGTTAATGCTGACTCTAGATGTTACAGTGGGTGAGTACGGGAGCAACATTTGTTTCATCATGTCAAAATCATTCATAATTGCTCTTTTTGATTTTATTGAGAGGTCAATTAATTCAGCTGTTAAGAGTGTTTTTCTGTAATAATTGCCTCTTTTTTGCATTTTTTTTATGAATTATGAATAAGTTATCAAACATTCATGAAAATTCATAAAAAATCCTTGGTGCTGCGGCATCCCACGTACAAAGGCTGCGTCCTCCCTGCAGGGGCCGTGGGTTTGATTCAACCTCAGATCTTTGCTGCATGTCGTGAAAAAAATCGTAATTTTTCTAGAATAAAGTCAGAGCTTTACAAGAAAAAAAGTCTTAATTTTATGAGAATAAAGTGGTGATATTGCATAAATGAAGTTGTGATTTTAGGAGAGGAAGTTGTAATATTATGAGAATAAAGTCGTAGTTTTACAAGAAAAAAGTCGTAATATTATGAGAATAAAGACGTATTTATGGGATTTAGTATGTGATTATATTACAGAAAGAAAACATAACAAACATAAACTGGCGTGAGGACAGGCAGTCTCCTTGGCAACCAGTGACAGTGGTTGCCAAGGAGACTCTTGAGTTCATTTTCTTGTTTTTGTTTGTTTGTTTTACTTATCCCCTTATCCTATTTTCAGGTAATTTTCCTTTAACTTTTTACTGTTTCTTATGTTTTTGAGAGAAATTAAGTCAATTTTCTCAAGTTTGAAAGAGTTCTAGCTGTAATCTGCAGATGCCGATGACATGCCGGTATTTCTGAGCATCCTGAGAGCAAACTTTTGTTCAAAGTCTGAATTTTTAGTTAAATAAACAAAGAGAAATAGATCAAATAAATAGAAAAAAAACCCTTTATCATCGATGACATATGGCTTCGTTTAAAAGACGCCTTTTGGACATTGGTCATTGGATTTGGGACTTGTTTGTCTTAACTTGGCGTTTGACAGTGGACTTCATAACATTCATCATTATTGTGACTTATTTTATACTCCCAACCCTAAAAAGGGCAAATATCAAAGCCTCGGTCCCCAGACAAGCTGAAGTCAGAGTTTTCTGTCAGTGATGCTGATCAAAGAGGCTCAATAAGTACGAGACAAAACAGATTCATTTGAAAAGAGTCGATAAATTTCACATAAATTCAGTTTAACATGACCTGTCCTGGTCCTCTGTTGTTTTTTTGTTCGATTTAATGAAGATATAACTCGTGGAAAAGATGTTTCTGTGCCCGCAGAATATTTATGTGCAGGAGAAATGGAAAAGAAGCAGTGATTCTTTTCATTCATACATAAACATTCATATTTTCTTTTCGTTTTTTTGCCGTAACATGTTTCCTCTGATGTCCGTGTTGGTTTTGTCCACTCTGCGCGCCTGCTCCCATCCTGATGTTGCCCGTTTCCATTGCCTCAGAGCGCCCGTATACGTGACCTTCATGCCGCGGAGCCACCAGAGGCAGTTTTTACTTGTGTTGACGTGACTTGGCCAACTCCGACGTGGGCGTGCGATCATTGGAAAAAATCATGAAAAGCGGGTTTTTTCTGAGCCCGGCCGTGCGCCGCTCTGCAGGAGGCAAACAGCACTCAGCGCGGGGCTTTTCGTGTGTTTTAAAGGTCAAAGGTCAAAACAGGAGTTAAGATGTGTAACAGAATCAATGATGAAGAGTCCATTTAGAGGTTTTAGTGAGAGAACACGACCTTTGAGGTGATTTTTCTTAGTTTATATTTGTTTTTGTTGTTTTTTGTTTGATTTGTTAATCACAGATTGATATGTAAGCTGAAAATAAATAAGATATGGAGTTTAATCCATCGCAAACAATTAAAGAAGAACAAGAAACTGATACAAATACACATTTTACATTCATGAATGAATAAGAAAAAATCTAAATTAGATTTATGTCACAGGTGATGGCCTAAGTTTTGGAATTTATAGTGTCTGACTTTTTAATTATTTTTATCTCAATCTTCTGACGCTTTTACTTACTTTTATTTACTTACTTAACAATATTTTAATGGAAATTTCAAATGTATATCAAAACACGTCCATCACTGCACAAAAATAAATCCCCTCACACATTCACACAGACAAATGGAAAAAAATGACAATAACAATAATAATTATAATAACAATAAAAGATTATAAATTAACAA
>NC_056485.1:19830834-19852348 GCF_008729295.1 Plectropomus leopardus | reverse complement strand
AGAAAGAAAGAAAGAAAGAAAGAAAGAAAGAAAGAAAGAAAGAAAGAGGGGTCTGTTATTCTACATGGGATCTCTTGATTGATGTCGTTGTTTGTGTGTGTGGCCTCACAATCAGGTGAGACTGACTCACTTCTCTCATTAGCCAGTCTACAACCTTCTGCCATTTCCTCAAATTAACCCTGTAAAAACACTGTGTGTGTGTGTGTGTGTGTGTGTGTGTGAGTGTGTGAGTGTGTGAGTGTGTGTCACCCTCAGTGTCAGACACGCCCTCCTTGATCGATTGCCAACCGTTCAGTGCAAACATTCTGCTGAAGTTCAGTGTTTGTGTGTGCAGACACCTGCTCCACATGGCGCTCCTTCATGAGTGTGTGTGTGTGTGTGTGTGTGTGTGTGTGTTATAGGTGTGTGCTGGAGTGATTACGCGGTGGTCTTGGATTCCTCACTGAGGAGTTGTCGGCTTTAACGGTTTGTGGGTGTGAAAAAGGAAAATAAAGAAAGAGGTAGAGAGGGAAAAAGATGGATGGATGTTAAAAGAGTGAAGAGGGCGGAGAAGAGAGACGAAGTAATAACAGTAATTAAGTACTCTCAGGGATATGACAGCAGCTAACGACTCGATTCATTATGAATTATCTGCTGAGGACTTTTTTAATGAATTGTTCAGTCTGTAAAACATTAGATGGCTGATGGGTATGACAGCGTGTTAGAGCCACTGCAAGTAAAAATAACTCATTTGGAGCCGGGAAAGGAGGGTAATATTCCAATAAACTAAAAATAACACCACACATTTTTTCACAAATTGCACCTGAATTCTTGAGTCGTGGCCAAAAGCGTGTTTTGTGAGGCTACGGTGACCTTTGACCTACAAACACCAAATTCTGATCAGTTCATTTTTGACTCCAAGTGGACGCTTGTGCCAAATTTTAGGAAACTCCCTCAAGGCCTTCTTGAGATATTACACTCGAGAAAATGAGACGGATGCAAGGTCAGTGTGACCTTGACCTTTGACGAAAATTAAATTAGGTCACCACTGACTCAAATTAAATGTTTGTGCCAAATCTGAAATTTTAGGAAATTTCTCTTATTTGAGGATTTTAAGACGTTTCTAAGATTTTAAGACATTTTTCTGGGATTTTAGGACATTAGGGTCTTAGCTTGGACCTCTGTTGGGAGCTGCAGGGGATCCTCCACTAGCACTTTTTTGATGAGCACGAATCACTTTATTTTAATTGTGAATTAGAAAATGGTTTGGGGGCCAAAATGTCTTTCCTCACTTCTTTCTTCGAGCTCTAAATATTGTAAATACTATTGAACTGGAGGGAATTGGAGGTGAAATGTTAGTGAAACCACAGACTGACAGAACATTTGACTTTAAAGAAAAACTAACAATGACTCCATGAAATCAGGGTGCAAAAGCATTTTTTGACTATCGTATATGATCAAATCAGGGCATTTATACAGACACCTGACCAATGCTAAATGCAGGTGAGGAGCTTTATATTGCATCATGAAGAAGAAGAAACCACTATAATCGTATGATATAATGTCAAATCGTCTGCTACAGAAATATCAGGTGTATAAATCTCTTAACTGGATAAATATTCTGCTGAAATCGCAGGTTTTTCTTTCTTTAAGCTGGACCAAGCAGAGCTTTCTTTTCTCAGATCATTTCTTTAAATGTGAGTGGAGTCTGGCCTTCAGCTCCCTCTAGTGGAGAAGCTGGGAACAAAGGTGAGCTGCAGGTGCTGAGCTCATTTTTCTGCTCATGTGGTTTTGTCTGAACGTGTGCAGATGATTAATCATTCAGGTGTCACTCGGTCTGTCAGAGGTTTATGTTTCAGTGTGTTTGGATTCCTCTGCATGTTTCTTTGACTGTCGGCATCAACAGAGTGGTTAAAAATAATGAGCATTAACGTCTGTGGGAGAGAGAGAGCTGTGTGAGTGTGTGTGTGTGTTTATGTAAGAGCCTAATTGTATATTATTAAGATAATTCTCAGTGATTAGAGCAGAGCCGTAAACATTACAGAGGGACAAACCAGCTACTGTACAGAGAGAGCACACACAGGCCTCCAGACGTATAAAACAAAGACACAACAGTGTGGTGTTTAACAGACTGATTACTCTACTGTGTGTGTGTGAGTGTGTGTGTGTGTTTAAATGTTTTGTTCTGCCATCTTGATGCAGCGCTGTGCTCTGCGCTCACAATATTCATTTGTTGAAACAGGCCACAGTAAAACACACTGCAATGATTCACGCGTCCTTCTGCACAGCAACAAAGAAAATAGTTCCTACATAAAACCCAAACACAACGAGGTTTATGGATTATCTTAAACCCTGAGAACTGATTATTTCTGGATTGTGCAAGTAGTTCAGACCAAGCAATCTGACTGGTCAATAAGACATCAAATCAGCATGATTTTTTTTTCTTTTTTAACAATATCAGTCCTAATCATTAATATTTAATATTCATTAATACAAATTTTAACGCTTTTAAATGCCAGGTTCTCTCATGATGCCACTGTTTGAGATGAAAAAATAAAAATACCAAAGTAAATTACAGTCAATATACTACATGCAGAATAGATTTTTTTTAAGTATTACAGTCTGGGATAAGTCAAAGATTTTAAGCAACATTGATTAGGACCCGGTGGAAATAGCATGTATTTTCTCCATATGCCAAATATGATGTCATCAGGCGTAAAACAGTAAAAATGACAAATTCCTTGGCAAAAGCCCAGAATGACACCCAGAAATAACACAATGCATGTTTTTATGCTTTGATGGCCGTGGGATCAAACATTTGCACTTTGAATGTGTTTCAATGGAGCATTTCACATTAGGAACGTAACACGTGTATGTATTTTAGACTTACTGTAGCTGTGAGCTGCGCTGGAAATCCAAGATTACACAAAAATACACAGTCTTGCCAAATGTACACCATCAGCATGAACTCAGCCAAAATTCTATATATTAAAAAAAGAAGAATGAAAAGTGCGTAAAATGCAACAAACAGTCCCTAAGGGTTAAACTGGGTTAAAAAGTCAGATTTTAGGCCTTTAAACATGATGGCAGCTGTTTGTAAGATCCTAAACTGTGAATTCTGCCCATCTGGTGTCTCAGCAGGTTATAACAAACCATTAAATCCCAGTTTATGTAGAACTGAATAATTTGGATGAAGAAAAAGAGGAAAAGGAGGAGTGTTATTGAAAGATGGAAGAAGACAAAGTGGTTAAGAGCGACTCTCACACATTGAAAGCAGCTGGTACTCACTATATGCCCACTGCTGCCTATATGTTTAGGGGCCCGTAGCTGGAGGGCAGGAGCCTGGTATGTGCGCGGTTATGTGTGTGTGTGTGTGTGTGTGTGTGCATTTATGTGGCGGTGCATGTTTGGGGGGGCAGAGGGGGTGTGAGGCTGCAGCCCTGCGTCTGCGCTCCACACCTCCAGCCTGTCACAGAGGTCCTGCAGCGCTGCGCTGTTTACCAAAACCAGGCAGAGACACACACGCAGCTACCAACAAATCGAATGTGATCCTGCACCAAAACATGGCGCATGAGAATATTAGAAGCAGCAGCTTTCAGGCTGGATGTTGCTTGTAATGTTTCGTGCTTTGGATGATTTTATAGAAATGCCACACGGGCCAAGCTGCCCGTTATTTTGGCTACCGTGGCCAGAAGAGGAGCTTCTGGAGATGTCCTCTGGAGGACGGACAGACGGTCGGTTTGGTGTTTTTATGAGAAACAGGGTCTGATGTGGTGTTGGCGAGGAAATACGATCCTGTTCGCAGGGCGAGAAACATGATTGACAAGTCAGCAGAATTTGTTCACAACTGAGCGAGTGGAGAAATTCGGGCCATATGTGGACGCTGAACGACCCGTCGACGTTGGCAGTGTGAACGTTACTCGCAGTCCTCGGCTAATTTCCTCCGAAACGACGAGACTGACAGCAGAGTCCGTCCAGCTCTGATGACCCGTTTATCAGTGAATTTAAGTCAATAAGCAAAAATGTTTGGATCCTTCAAATTGACTTTTCAAGGATCCAAACTTTTTTTTTTCTTTTCAGACTTATCTGGTGTTTATCAAACATAAAACATTCAAACTCTGTTTAAACATAATTTCAGCATCCCACATGATGTGTTCAGGGACTGTAGGACATTTGACAATCCAGTGATTTTTTCTGTTTCACATTTGATTTTAGCTGTTGTAGTATTTTGTTTAGTTGTTTAAATTTGCAAAATAAAATCAGATTTTTTCAGCATTTGCATAGACGTGAAAAACCTGGAAAAGTCATGGAATTTGGAAATAGCAATTTCCAGGCCTGGAAATGTTTTGGAAAAAATAAATTTGCCTTAAGGGTTTTGGAAAAGTCACTGAATTTTGTTTCACAAACCTGTATTATTACACCTCAAAATTCAAAAATAAAAATAAAAAAAGCCAATTAAAAAAATTTAAAAACAAAAAATGTTCAAGAGAAAACATGCCGAACCTGTTTTTTTTTTTTTTAAAAAAAAGATAAAAAATAAATAAATAAAGATACAAAAAGAAAAAATGTTTCTATAAAAGTAGCCATAAAAGCCATAAATTTAAAAAAAAAAAAGTCACCAGTCACCTTTTTTGCCTTCCAACAATTTGTCACCTTGATAATATATTTACTGTTGGATCATCAGATTGTACTGCAGAGGAGTCCAGCTGATGCAGTGCTTTTTGGGACACTGATATCTGAGGTTTTGGCGTTGTCTTAGCAACATTTTGCATTCATTAAGTGTTCTTACAAACAATCAAACCCAGAGGACAAACTATCTAAAAAAAAAATCTGAAACTGACAGTTTTCCACTTTGACTGATCATTATTTTTTAGGCCGGTTTTACGTCTTTCAGAGAAAATTTATGGATCTCTTTGGAAAATGCTTAAGAGTGGATTTAAATTGAATGTAGAAAATAGTCCCTTTAAATCTCTCGACAATACATTAAACTTCTTTGATGCAAAAGCACAAAATTACATTTTCGTCTAATTTTTAAGATTGGACAGAAGAAGGAGGATGGACTTTGCACTAAACTTTACCATCTGCAAAGTCTGGGAAAAACAGCGAGTCCAAAGTGTGCGTAATGTGATGTTATACAATCCGATATCAGCAGCATGAGTTATGGGCGCTTTTATGATACCTGAGCTCGCCTCGTTCTTTAAAACATCTTTTGGACCGCCACCAATCGCGTGTTCTCCTTTGAAACGCGGTATGTTCGGGATTAAGTTTGTCACAAACAGAGTGGAATCGGATGCGTGGATGTGTCTTGTAAAGCGGAGGGCCGCGGGGCACGACGGCGTCCAATGAAACGGCTCGGATGGAAGCGGAGCGAGGCCTCGGCTCCGGCTCTGATGTGGATGAGCGCATGTGGAACGCTGCAAAGTCTCCATGCGTAAACAAACAGATATGTTAGCAATAATCTGCGGGATTCGACATCAAAACGTTTGGCTTTGACCACTTTGAGATCCACTCGGATGTGTTCGTGTGTGTGTGTGTGTGTGTGAGAGAGAGTGTGTGTTTCTCTTAGCTGTGTAAATTCAAACTGTGCACATCTCTGCACTTTCATGTGTTTGTGCAGACTTCCATACATGTCATGTATGCATGTACGTCCATGTCTTTGCCTCTTGGTATGTTTACAGTTAAAATCTTGTGTGTGTGTGTGTGTGTGAGTGTGTGTGTGTGTGTGTGTGTGTGTGTGTGATGCAGACCAGATTGCGATCTTCTCCAGCAGCGAATTGGCGAGTTTGTTAAAGCAGCATTTTCTATCTCCCGTCCAAGACCACAGTGACCAGCCAAGTGCATCTGACTTCAACACACACACACACACACACACACACACACACACACACACGCACACGCGCACACACACGCACACACACACACACGCACACGCACACGCACACACACACACACACACACACACACACACACAGGGGTTGTGTCGAGTGAACTTGGTGCAGATGCAGAGATGGAAAAAAGGAGGATGAGAGCAGGAAGCAGAGGGAACAGAGAAGACAGATGGACATGTCGTCTTGATTTTGTGATCTCTCGTTTGCAGTAAAACTGATTTTATCGTCATGTTTTGACGAGCGACTCTCAGTGTGACATCACCACATGTTGCTTCAACCCGTCGCTCGCTCTCAGACACAACAGCTGCATCGTGCAGCAACAAATCTGTTCAACGAAGCGGCTTTAAACTCTCACCTGAGGTTCTTGTCCCATCACAGTACTCTAAAGCACGTTACAAGAAAATAACGTGAAAATAAACGAGCTCACAAAGTCGAATTTATCATTAATACATGTTTAATTAATGTTTAATTCATGTTTTGACGTGTGTATATATGTAGAAATATCTCCTTTTTTCCTTCTATCGTTGTATTGTTTTCCATGCAATTTTTGTTTTTTATTGGATTAATGTTGAATTTTTTTGCTTTTTTTCAGCATTTATCTTTTGTTGTATTTTACTGTAAAATGTTAATTTAGGAATTATTGTTTGTTAGTTTTATTTTTTTCCTGACACTTTTTTCTCTAAATGATTTTTTTTTTATTGAACTGGATTTAATGCAGTTTTAATTGTGCCCAAACTGAATAAAAATAAAATTAAATAATTAAAAAGTGCTGATTCTTATTTTATTATTTTTTTCTGTAAAATCATTTTAATCATAAAATTTATTGCAATTTTAGATATAGTTTTCTGGACATTTTTCTCTATTTTTTGGGGAAAAAATGAGGTCTTTTCCCTTTCTGGTCACTTGTTTATTGTTCATCTCCCTCAGTCTCCTTATCATCTCTCTTTTCTTTCTCAATTTCTCTCCTTGACAAAAAAAAAACTCGACTTAACGGATGAAAAAAAAAGCTTAAAGAAAAACAAATGAAAGTGAAAAGGAGAAAAAAAGGAGTTTGACAGCAATTTGCTTCCCTTCTCACATCCAGTCGCTGTGGCCAGACACCGGCGGGTGGCTTTCATACTTACTAATAAACTTGTTTCCATCACACACACACACACACACACACGCACGCACACACACACACACACAGAAACATACACATCAGGAACACAGTGTTGGCTTGTTTCAAGCTGGGATCATAAAACTCAAACTCACTCACCAAAACACACACTTTAAGGCGGCTGCGTTGATGCACGGCCAACCTTGTTCTTTGGCGAGCTTGGGGCACCCCTCTGTGTGTGTGTGTGTGTGTGTGTGTGTGTGTGTGTGTGTGTGTGTGTGTGTGTGTGTGTGTGTGAGATTGATGCCCCTGCAGTGTTTGAGATACATCCCTACGATCAGCTGCTATGCCAACCACGGTCAACAAACAGGCGACGGGCAAAAGTCTGGTGTCTCAGTCTGATAAAGTTTCTATAAAAGTTAAAAAAGGGCGAGAGAGGATAAAACTTCAGCATCTTTCGATCTCTCTCTCTCTCTCTGTCGGTCCAAAGTTGTAAAAATAAACCAAATGCTGCCTTTAATCATTTTTATTCGCGCGAGGACATGAAGAGGCTTCGCTCCAAAATAAAAAAAGACGTCCAACTCTGGGAAAAAAAAAAAAAAAATTCACACCTACTCTCACAAAACGACTGCTGGCGTGAGGAGAAGCACATTGTGGGATATTACGAAGGTTGTGAGTCATCTCGGGGCTCTGGCTCGCAAAAAGTTGATGATTTTCGGATGGAGCCGTGTGTGTTTTATGAAATATTGACGGATAAATCTGAGGTACCAGAACCCAGGAGCGAGGGAGGTCGTAGACTGCTGCGGAGATGTGCCGGCGCCAAAAAGGTCGGTTTAACCCTTTTATTTCTGTGCCTACAGTGATATTTTGGCTTATTGTGACATTTTTTCCTCGAGTATCATCAAATGTGTCATATTCCTAAAATCTGTATAACCTGCTCTAAAAGGTCATCGAAGCAGGATTCCTGCACATTTCTTCTTGTCCTTCCTGCTCTGTGTTTTTCCAAATACGTCAGATTTAAATTTTATTCAAACACTATTTCAAGATGCCGTAATGACGTCGTTCTGACAACGTGATGAAACGTAAGACCGATACTTTTGCTTGATACAGCAAAAAGCATTAATGTTCTAGCTATTATGTTTTTTATTTTGGATCAATATATGCAGGATTATGCAAATTACCATTTACTGCAGACGCCCACGGGCAAAATCCGCCACAATTATAGCAAAACATCTTTAACACAAGGAAATAAAGCGATTATATGCAAGTCTTAACTTACAATTGTAAAAAAAACGGATGCTCTAGTTATAATGGTTTTTATTTTAACGTCTCCCACAGCCATAACGGCCAAATACAACGTTTTCACGGCACGTGAGGTAACAGGGTCACTGAGGGTTAAAGCAAGTGGGATTTAAGACTTTTTGAGACTTTATTATTGCTGCTAGGAATGAAATTTAAGACGAATTTTGGAAAAGAGAAACTGGGGAAAAAACAGAAAAACATGAACCAACATAAATATTACTTAGGATTAGGAAGAATTTAAATTGAGAAATGCCCAAATATTTATTGTAACATAAAACCTCACTTTTTGGTGATATTGATGTGAGGAGCATTTGGTAAAAATAAAAAATAAAAAATAAATAAATAAGATTTAAAAATAATAATAAATAAATCAATAAAAATTAAGTTGGCAGTTATTTTAAGATTTTAAGAAGCAAAGTCAGAAAAAAAGATTTGTAAAACCCCATATCGCATTTTTTAAGACTTTTAAAATATTGATTCATGACAATTTCATACCTCAAGGGTATGATTTTATTTATTTAGTTATTTATTATTCCTTATTCGATGTTTGATTTTGCTTTTTTTATCTGTAAGGATTTTCTGGCTGAGATGTTTAAGTGTCGTATTTGTTCTACATCAGAAAAATCCTAAAACAAATGTTAAAAAGGACAATTTAATACCAATTCCGGCCTTATTTTCAGATGTATTAATTCAATGACTTTTAAGGCTTTTTAAGGATGTGTGGGAACGCTCGGTAAGGTAACATAAGGCCAAGATGTTGCTACAGGGACGAAAGCATCGTCACGTTTCTGCTGCAAAAAGAGGGAATGCTTCAGCTTTTATGGTTCTTATTTCAGATCTGTTTAAACAGGATAATGCAAACATGTTTTCAAAGGGTTAAGTACGGTGGCTCTTTTGTGCCAAACCCCAAAAAGAAAAAGAAATGCAGAGGCAGAGGGACAAGCCGTGCAAGTAGACGTCCAGCGTGAGAAGAAACTTTCCCCAAAAACTATAACTTTAAGTTCATTTCCCAAAACAATTAGTGCAGCGGCCCTCCAAGCGTTTCATCTGGGCTCCGGTTTCATTTTGTTTTGACAGTTGAGGACAAGCTCGGCGTGTTTATACATCAGCGTGCGAAGCCGCGTTGCGAGCGGACGTGTCTTCACCCTCAGAGGGAGGAAACATGGCAGCGGCCCTCCAGCACGGAGCCACTGTTTACCATTAAAAGAAACCGCCTTGTTTTGTTTGTCGTCTTTCTTTATAATCTGCACTGACGCTGCTGCGCGAGCCAATCACAACACGGTCGCAGACAAAGGGGGCGGGACTTTACTGTAATCAGTGAAACTCGGAGACACAATGGGACCCGACTGTCAAAACCAAATGAAACTCGAGTGCAGATTAAAGGTCTGGAAGCGGCGCGGTGTAATTTCCTCTGGGCAATAAACGCCGTAATTCAGGTCCGTGTGTGAATGCTCCAAAATGATTTTAGCTCTCAAGCTGCAATTTTGATGCACTGAATGATGAAACTCTGCTGAGCGAGTTTCTGCATTTTAAAGTTTCTCTCAGTGATCTGAAGTCCATGTTTTTTTTATTATCGTGCATTTGTACATGTGTCTCTTACAGTTAATGCTTTTTCAGACCTTTTTGCGTTGTTAACCCTACTTTAGACTGAATTTTAGACGGATTTTTTTTTTTTTTGTCTTATTTAAGCTTTGCAGGTGAGTGTAAAGCAGTGATACTCAACTTACGGTTCACGGGCCAAATCTGGTCCCTGGTGACGGTGAAACTGACAGTGACAGGGTCAATTTTACAGCTTCGTTAACCTCGCTCTTTTCAAAAAAAATTTTGTTTTTTTTGGACCAGCTGCGATTTTTAAAAAAAATATTGGCTCTGAATATAAATCCTATTAGGGCGGGGCAACATGGCTTTAAAGTAATATTGTGATATTTAAAGTCTATATCACAAACACGTTATATATCTCAATATCTTTAAACGTCCTTTAAACTAGGGGTCGAAAGATTATCGTCTTGGGGCCGATATTTGGCATTTTGCAGATTATCATCATTTTATTTTAATGATCACTGATTAAATTAATTAATTTAAAAGTGCAAACAAAGTGTCAGCATGGCTGGAACTTTTACTTTGATATTTACTTTGATGAAGTTTGTTGAGTTTGCGTATAAACGAGCAGACATCCATCTTTGGCGTTTCCTCGATGACACTCAGTTTCCCCCCTCATCCTTCTCCTTTATTTGGTCCCGGGACCCCCCTCTGGAGGTTACCATGGGAACCAGCGAGGTCAGGACCCCGACGTGTGCCATAGTTGACCGACGGCTCGGCCCACGCAGCATGATACGAGAGAGTGTGTCGGTGTGTGTGTGTTCACACACAGAAGCCCCTTTATGCTGTTTGCAGAATGGAAGCAGTTGTCAGACAGCTGTGTCTACGTGCACGCACGCACACACACACACACACACACACACACACACACACACACACACACACACACACACACACACACACACACACACACAGAGATAGTCTCTCCCAGTGAACCTGGTTCCCATTGCCTTGCGTGGGGATGGAGACTGTTGGATATCGCCCAAGTGAAACACAGAGAGGCAAAAACCGTACGTGTGTGTGTGTGTGTGTGTGTGTGTGTGTGTGTGTGTGTGTGTGTGTGTGTGTGTGTGTGTGTGTGTGTGTGTGTGTGCCACAGTAAATTGATGGAATAGTTCAACAGTAGCGGAGCCTCATTATTTGAGCTGAACAATATATTTCACACTGACAAACGTGGTTTGCAAATCTAGAGACGTCAGCGCAGAGAAATCACGACTTTATCGCTCTGATTAACGACAAAAGTTTCACTCAGATAAGATCTCGACTGATCGCTGATCTCAACGGGACTCAGCTGGATAAAAATAAGAAATATCTCATCAGCTGAGTTTATTGGCTGATATTGGCCTCTTACAGATATATCGTTATCAGCACGTATGATGTCTTATATAAACAGTTATTATTTTTACAGACAAGAATCCAAAAAAATATGCTTGGATAATTTATAATAATTATATGATATAATTTAAGGACTGGTCTTTATTTATGAGAGGGGAGGGTGTGGTGCAAAAAGTCAAATAATTTTTTAAGCTCTGAGGAGGGACATATGTTTTTTATTTTGGCTGAGGGGCATAAAACTTTAAATGGTAATATTTATTTTATTCTCGATTTTTAAAGAAAAACTGGGTTTGGAAGGCATGTTGTCCTTTTTTTTTCTTTTTTTTTGTGATTTTTACATAAAGAATTTTGGCAGTTTTTTTGGCCATTTTAAAGGGACACTTCTGGTGATTTTCTTTCATAATTTTTGGCAATATTCTAGAGGAAACTAATTGTAAAAATCACCTAAATTACACTATTTATCACAGACAAAAACTGTAAAAACATAAATTATCTTGGGATTTTCTTTAAAACATTAAGTTCAATATTACAGGTTTATGAAACAAAATTTCATGACTTTTCCGAAACCTTCAGGTCTATTTGCAAATTCTGTGACTTTTACAAATTTGTACGAACACTGAATCAATTCGATTTAATTTTTCAAATTGAAAAAACTAAACATAATATGACAACAGCTAAAATACGGCTGCGTTTTTGGTTAATAACGTAAAACTGTGTGTTTTGTCCTGACTTATCTATCCCATGTTAATGACAGTAACACAAACAGAGAAAGGAATCGGGACAGTAGAGCAGTGTCTCATCTCATGTGGTTGTCGTGGTTCACAGTCAGGGTGTATTTATCTTTTACCATCCACACCGAGGCAGGAAGAGCCGGCAGAAAAAAACCGAGGGGACGAATTGGAAAATAACAGGGTGAGAGAGAGGCTGGAAAAATATACATGAGAAAATGTCTGTTTGACCCAGCTTGATGGACAGATAAAGGACGGGATACACGACTGAGTTTAAAGGGGAGCCTGTATATGTGGCAACACTAAAGAAGAGCGGCTCTTATATCAAAGAGAGACAGTCGATCAAAGACATGAAAGACGATGGATGGAGAAAAGAGAAAACTTTGTCTCAAAGGGTAGGGGTTGAGATATAACTCGTTTTTTTGGCAGATATTTATTTCTGAGCTTTTCATTTTTTGCCAAATGATAAAGTTTACCACAGGTTTTAATGTACATCTGCTGTTTCAGATCGCCGAACACGCACCAATAGCGAAATGAGGCGCTGCAAACCGCTTTGACACCCGCAGTCCGACCTTGTTTTTACTGTGATCCAGCAAACAAAGCTGCGTTTTCAGCTGCTGCAGTAGCTTTAGATTTCAGACTAGTATTTTACCTAATTTGGGTTGAATTATTCAGTTATTGATAAAAAAAAATTGTTTTGTGAGGTCACAGTGACCTTGACTTTCGACCGCCCAATTCATTGGTGAGTCCAAGTGGACGTTTGTACCAAATTTGAAGACAGTCCTTCATGATGGTCTTGAGCTATCACGTTCACATGAGATGGATAAAAGGTCACAATTACCTTGACCTTTTGACCAACAAATTCTAACCACTTCATCTTTTCCGAAAAGCCGAGAAACTTTCTAAAATCCTACTTTTGTCCTGAAAACCTTGAAATGTCCTAAAATCCCAGAAATGTCCTAAAGGCCTAAAAATGACCTAAAATCCTATAAATTTGGTAAAACCCAAGAAATGTTGAGAAATCTCTGAAATGTCCAAACATTTGCGAAATGTCCTAAAATCCTAGAAACATCTGAAAATCCTACAGTTGTCCTGAAGTTCTAGAAAGGTCCTAAAATGTTTTAAAGATCTAAAAATGACCTTAAATCCTCAAAACATGTATGCGGCTGCTGCGACTGGCCCCTGGCCTTCTGTCGCTTTGCAGACGTGGCCCCTAAAGCAAAGCAGGTTGGGTATCGCTGTGGTTCAATATATGTAGAAAGAGTTTAACGCAGAGACACTGAGTCAAAGATGGAGAGATCATCCAAAGGACAAGCAGACAACCAGAGATGGAAGAAGAGGGTGAGGAGAGAGTGATGAAATGGTGTGCAACCATCGGACCGTCCCAGCAGAAACACTGAAGTGCATGCCAAGGTGTGTGTGTGTGTGTGTGTGTGTGTGTGTGTGTGTGTGTGTGTGTGTGTGAGGATGCTCCAGGCTCACATATGAAACCAATCGTCTCCCAGCGAAGGTTAGATGGACTCCACCACATTATATTAACATGAAGATAAATGAACCAATTATGAAGCTTCACAACACACTAACAGGCTGCTACTTGGCTTTTCTGTGTGTGTGTGTGTGTGTGTGTGTGTGTGTGTGTGTGTGTGTGTGTGTGTGTGTGTCATCCACATTGCGTATGTTTATCACATCATTGAAGAGAGAGGACAGAGACAGACAGAGAGAGGGAAAATTAAGATGGAGAGAGAGAGATGAGTTAATGAGAGTGATTGTGTTCTTCCAGCCGACCGTGTCTGTCTTGGCTACCAGAGCGACGACGTTTGACTCATCTCTGCAAGCCCAAAAACCGACGGCAAGAAAAGGTAAAGCACGGCCACGAGAGGAGAAGAAGACGAAAAATGGTGACCTCAGGAGAAGGGTGTGGAGAGTCAAGATCTGCACGGGACTAAAAAAGACGATTCCAGCAGCTACTCACATTAGCTCAGACGTAGACCAAACGTATGAGTCAAACGGGGGTTTAACTCGTTAGTTCTTCAAGCAAAAACTAAAAATCCCATTCACACAAGCACTGGTTTTAAAAAAAATCATGCAAAAACACAACTTCGCCTGTTCAGACCTTCCAGACCGAACAATACACAGTTACTCTCTCACTGTATTCAGGGTTCATGCACATTTTTACCGAAACACTTTCATGACTTTGAGGCATATTTTAAAAACGTAACTTCTCTGAAAGAGCCATCGACAGTCTTTAAGTTCTTTTTCAAGTTTTTGGCCCGTTTTTTGTCTTTAACATTTTTTGTCCATTTTTTAAACAAAAAGGGGTGTTTTTTTTTTCCTCTTTCACAATTAAAGGTTTCCAAGGATGGTTTCTTCTTTTAATTCTTTTGTCTTTTTTTACTGAAAAAATGTTGGCGTTTTTTTTTTCTCTAAAGAATTGGGGCAAATTGGTCATCTTTCTTTTAAAAGGTTGTTACAATTTTTTACCACATTTCCATGAATTTGAGGCAAATTTCAAAGACCATATATTCTCTGAAACAACCATCAATACTCAGTCGGTTCTTTTTATACATTTTCAGCAATTTTTTAACAAAAAATGGGGCAACTTTTTTCTCTTTAATAATAAAGGTTTCAAATGCATATTTAATTTTAAAAACTGGGGTGATTTTTTTTTTCCTCTTTCACAATTAATGGTTTCAAAGGCATGTTTTCCTTTAAAAACTTTGGCCTTGTTTTGTCTTCAAAAACATTTTGGCAGTTTTGGGGTTTTTTTTTTGTTTGTTTTTTCCAAAAAAAAATTTTTTCTTAAGAACATGTAGTAGAGAAAAGAGGAGATAAATTTGGTGGATTAACTGTGTTTTTTGCTGAATTAAACTGCTTCTTTGTGCATTACGGACAATAATCAAGTGATGAATGTTTTGCAGTGATCTGAAGAGGACATGTTTTTAATTTCTCCCTGTTTAGATCTAAGTTTGTGTGAATTTTGCAGACTTGAAATCAGGCTTTCATCTTTCTGTCTCCTTCAGCCTCCCCTGGTTTGTTGTTTTTGCTCAACTCAGCGGAACAACAACTCGAGTGGGATGGATGGATGTGGCTGACGGAGACAGAGACAGAGACGTCCTGCAGCCTTTACATCTGTCTGTGTGGGAGAAAGACCCAAAAAAGATCAAGAGGAAAAAAACAACACCAAAAAACCAAATCAAATGACTTTTTTTTACGGCTTTCAAAACAAGAGTTGTGACGTCTTACTGAGGCCCGTTAAAGACAGACGGAGACACAACTGTGGCTTTGGGGTCACACTGTGTCTGCGCTGTTTTGTAATTACAATGTGATTGCGTTTAATTGTTAGATAGAACAACGGATTGAAAATCAAAACCAGCAGTTTGGTTCCTAACAGAGATTTCACTTTAAGTCATCACCCGCCAACATGTCGCAATCGGATTTTAACTTGTGACCTGCTGGAGGGTTTCGCTCCAAACATTTGGTAAAAATATGGGCAGTTGAATTAAAACATTAGACAAAGAGCCACATGAAAAGCTGCTGCCTGTCATAAAAACTAAGTGAATAGCAACTCAAAATAAAAAGATCCTGATCTGAACCTTTGACCCGCCGGGATCTGAAGACGCGGGGAGAGACGGGGATTTAAGCCGCTCTCGTAAACGAGGTGAAATCGGGACTTGAACAGGTGACCCTGTGCGTCGGGGCATGTGGAAAACCGTTTACGGGTTTGAATCCCAGCAGCTAAACAGAGCCGCCGAGGCCCATATGGATCCAGTTGGCCATCAAAGGCCAGAGAGGGAAAAATAAACACTTTTTATACGATTTCTCTCTCAGAGAAACTCCGTCTCCTCGCTGGCGTTTGTGGCCTAAAACTCTCTGCTGGATCCGTTTTTTGTGCTTCCCGTTACATGTCGTTTTGCACGTGTGTTTGTGTGATTATGTGTGTAATTTGCATGTGCGGCCCTTCCTGTGTATCCTGATGCAAGTGGTGTTTATATTGTGCTGTAATTACACAGAGAAGAACAACGGAGAGATGAAGGAGGGATGGAAACGCAGAGTAAATAAAAAACACGAGAAAGAAAAGAAAGATGAGACGGATGAAGAGGAGCAGATTATTCTGGTTTTCCTGACTGACGTCAGGTCCAGCTGGGAAAGTTTGTGAATCTGAATCTGAGGGTTAGATTTTGTTGCAGCACATATTACACTGGAGTACATTATGCCAACATGTTTTTGTTAACGTCATCACAAAAAAACTGCACTTCGAAAAGCCACAATCTCTCTAAATCTTGCTAAAGCTTTGGTTCAACAAAAAAAAAAAAAAAGCACTGATTAAAAATTCTAAAATATATAAATATTTGGTATTTGTGATCAGGGCTGAAGTTTTTGAAAAGATTTAAACAAAAAAAAAAAAAAATAATATTACTGTATACTGAACATCCTTCTGAACCCAGTTTAAACTTTAAAACTTAATATAAAAAATATAAAAAATAAACCCAAATTATTGAATATTCATACTGAACAGCCAAATCTAACATCCCTGTTCTATTATCCCCTTTTTTAAATTTAATTTCAATTATTATTTCTTATTATATTAGATTATATTTATATATAATATTTTTCATTTCATTAATTTTTCTTTTTTTTCTTGACAGATGATAAATAGATATACATAGGTCAATTTTATTTTATATCATTTTTTAAATATATTTTCCTTTTTAAACAGGAAAACAAAAACAGGAGTATAAATGTAAAACTGGCAATGTCATAAATGTATGCAATAATCTGATAATTTAAAAAAAATTATAGGCTCTTGCTTGCAGCATATTAGGAACAGGTGTAAGTCAATTTTGTGCAACAGGAATACTGATAACGTAAATCATTTATTAGCAGTAAGAGGATGAACGGGTTGACAGAGGTCACGGATGTAACAAAAAAAAAAGGATTTTAAAGAAATGTTGAGCACCATGACCTCGCCTGAAGGATTCTGTAAGTATTGTCCTTTATGAAAAGTGCCCTATATCCCCCGTCCTCCCCACCAAACCAAACAAGCGCCCAGCCATCGCAGACACTAAATGCAGGAAATTTAAAAAAGACGAGGGCAAAAGGACAGCGGGGACCGTGTGTGTACGAATGCAGGAAATACCAGCTTTCTCCAACAAGTGCTGTTCATGCATAAAAGATTTCATGGCCACAACTGTCCTGCGAGCCTCTCTCCGCATGACAACAAGTAAACACACACACACACACACACACACCTCAAACAGAGGCAACAAGCTCGTAGCACGTAAAAACAAGTCGCAGAACAAAACCACAACTCCGCGAGCCGCCGTCACACAAAAGCAATAGAAGCAAAACGACAGCCGTGTGACGGGAACAAACCTCAGAGCTGGGAAATAAAAGAGCAAAGTGAAAACACACTGCCGGTGTCAGCCGAGACGGTTAGATAATCTAACAAACTATTCGAGGAATTACGATGATCTGCCATCTGTTGTTACACTGAAAACTATGAATAATGCAGTAGCGTGCGGTCGCATACTTTAGTGGGATGTTCCAGGCTCCTGTTTGCAGCCCGACCTGACCTTTGACCTCTGTATAAAAAGCAAGTCAATTCAAGTGAATTCTTCAGTTACGGCCAAAAAAGATGTTTTTAACTTTGACCACTAAAATCTAATCAGTTCATTCGTTAAATCAAAGTGAGCGTTTGTGCCAAATTTGAGGGAACTCCCTCATGGTGTTCTTGAGATAATGCATTCATGAGAATGTGACAGCTGTAAGGTCACAGTGACCTTGACCTTTGTCAACATTGGTGCAGCTTTAATGATACAAAAAAACCCTTTTACCTTCAGTAGATCAGCATTGGGAAGTCTTCAGCTGCAGGGAATTCAAACCTGAAATGACAATATGAAAGAAACTGTGTTATGACTTTATTTATATTAATAAACGGGTATAATAATGCCACAATAATTCATTCTAATCAGTTCATCCTTGAATCCAGGTGAATCTTTGTGCCAAATTTGAAGAAATTCCCTCAAGGTGTTCTTGAGATATCACCAAAATCTAATTTGTTCATCCTTGAGTCCAAGTGCACTTTGTGCTAAAATTAAGGACATTCCCTCAAGTTGCTCTTGACATGTCGCAATCACAAGAATGAGACAGAAGCATGGTCACATGACCTTGAAGTCTGACCACCAAAATCGAATAAGTTCATCCTTGAGTCCAAGAGGATGTTTGTGCTAAATTTGAAGAAACTCCCCCAAGGTAATCTTGAGATATCGCATACACAAAGATGGGCCGAATGTGTGTACAGACAGACGAACGGAAAGATGGCCGGCCACGGCTGTTGCCATAAATAAAGGTAAAAAAAAGGAAAGCGATAAGAGAAATTTAGTTGTTTGAATTATTTTTTGTAATAAACAGCAATTAAAAATAAGAAACTGTGACATAAATCAAACACTTTTTGCATGCATGGATGTTAGAGGTAAAATTGTACAAAAGAAATGAATGAAAATATAGGACGAATTAAACCATTATCTCACCGTGAAAAGCATGACCGGAGAGAGAGGTCAAAGATTTAGAAAAAAAGAGAAAGAGAGAGAGAGAGAGCACATGACGTGTGAAAACCGAGTTTTTGTTTCCAGATTGAAAATAAAAACATAAATGTTGATAAAGTCATCTCTAACTGTGTGTTTTCATGAATATTTTGGAGGACGCTTCGGTTAGCGGAGAGGACGTGGTGTGTTTTGGGCTTCAGATCTTTCTTATACAAGCTTTGTCGCACGTCTTTGGCTCTGCACTTTCCTCGCTGCGTTCCCTCTAATGATAAACAAAAACGCCATAAAACTAATCCTCATGGAAAGCAGCGACATCAAAATGGGGCTAAACAAGCACCGCTGTGTTCTGCCCCGGGTTTTGCAATTCCATCCACATGTTCCCATTTGATCCCTGTTATTGCAGTCACTGAAACACAAATCCCAGCGACATTCCCACAACCACATGACTGGGACTGCCTCGGGGTCAGAGAGAGACACTGTGTGCCAGTTTGCATGCATGCATTAGTGTGAGAGTGTGTGTGTGTGTGTGTGTGTGTTTCTGTGTGTGTGTTTGTTCTGCCAGCAGTGCTCCATGTGATTGGGTCAGTCGCAGTAACACACTCTCCTCCTGGTGGAGGTGAGCCGTGTGGACGAGCAGCACTGGGCCCACTGGATGAGATGGGCCTCCTGGATGAGGTGATTTGTACTTCAGCTCTCGCTCTGCACTGGAGCCCATTATTCAAAAACTTGGGTGTGGTTTACCACATCAGGACAACTCAAACAGTGCCAGGCTAATTGTCTACAACAAAAACAATCAAAAAACCTGAGCACAATGGTTTGACTTCTTTTGGAAACATGGGGAGATGGCAATGACCAACTTCAAAGACAGGGCGCAAAAAAGAGCAAGATATCAATAAAAAGTTATCAAAAAAAAGAAAAAAGGAAAAAATAAATAAACAATAACTGTAAAAAAAATTTAAATTAAAAATGAGGTTTATGACAGATATGAGGGTTGCAAATTGTAAGCACTTAAAAAAACAACAAAAAAAACATATTGCATATAGTTTGACATCCTATCGATTAATTGATTAATTTTAATATGTTTAGTTGTTTTGTTAACGACCAATTATGGTTGATTAATTATCCCTTCAATATATAATTAAAATGATTTTAAAAATATTTTTTCTGGACATTTTGCAATATGTTTGGCTAATTTTCTAATGGTTCACCCCCCTTTTTTAAAGCCCACTTCCAGCTCATTTTCTTTGTCAGCTTTGACTTATTTTTTGAAATTTGTAGGACATTTCTCGCCAAGTTGCCTTCTTTCACCATGTTTTTGAAAGAAATAAAACAAATTTGCTCACTTTTAAAACGGTTGACGCAAGACAGTACACAAATGTACACGCCCACGTTGTACTACGCCGGCTACAGTAGTACAAAAACCAGCCCTGTGAGTATTCACTAAAAACAAAGTATTTCACGCATGGATGAATTTTGCTGCACCACCTTCTGGTGTTACTGAGCTTTTTACTCTGAGCCTTTAGGTTTCTCTCTTCTTCTCTCGCTCTGGCACCTTCAGCAAAAAGTCATCATGCTCCATTATACTGACATGACTGGACCAACCGCCGCTCACACACACACACACACACAGGCGCACACACACACACACACACACACACACACACACACGTCTTCCAAGAATATTACTAAACACAAAGGCTTTTATAAGAGGAATACAGCACTCTTTGTGAACCCTCCCAGTGTGTCTTTCTCGTGTACTGTACTGCTACACACTCATTTACAACCCTCGACACACACACTCTTGCTTCACACATGTTGCTGTAATAATTTGGGGGTGAATAAAGGCTTTTTATTGAGGTTTAATGATGTGTTCACTCCGAGCGGCTCTCTAATAGTGACACAGAACAGAGAGCTGGCACAGGGATCGGCCTTTAGCTGGGTGACTCACACCCCGACACACACTCACACACACACACACAGAGATGTGTTACTGTAAGTCGCTGACCCTCGTCTGACAGTCTGTCACTATACGAGTGGGAAAAGTCGTGTCTCCCACACTGTTAACATGGACTTCACATCCTCTTTTGTGACTTTCACACCCTCTTCATGTGTCTGTAAAGAGAACATGCGTGTAAAAGGCTCTCGGGGCGTGTTAAACAGGAACGGGGGCCAGAGGAGACGGCTTCGGCTGCTGTGACAAACTAATTAGCCTGTAACATGGAGGACCTTTGCTGCAGAGACACCAATAAGGCTCTCTGCAGCTGAAAGGACATCTGGCGCCGTCATGGAGGGTCAGTGGAGCAACTGGCTGTATGAGGATAATGGTTTAATCTAGCGCTGCAACTAATGGATAAAGTAGCAGCTTATGGACCAAATCTGGCCAAACAAACATTTTCTAATTCATAATAAAAAATAAAGCGATTCACATTGGGAATTATTTTTGTATTTTATGTATACAAAAGGTGTCAGAGCAAAGAAAGTGCCAGTGGAGGATCCCTGCACGCTCTTAAACGTCCTAAAACACGAGAAATGTCCTGAAATGCGTCCTAACTTCCTTGAATCATCCTAAAATCCTGGACATGTCCTAAAATTCTACAAACATCCAAAAATCCTGCAAATTTCCTTAAATCTAAGAATCGTCCCGAAATTCTGGAAACAGCCTAAAATTCTATGAATATCCTAATTACCTAGAAGCACACTTAAATCCTAAAAACACACGTCCTAAAGTCCTAAAAATATCCCAAATTGCTTGAAACATCCTGAAATCATACAAACATCCTAACACTCCAGAAATACAGACACCAAGTAAACACAGTTGAATATCCCCAGTTACAGGAACACACAAATGGACTCATCGTTTAATAAGTTCATCATTTCAGCGATAGTTAAATCTTATAAAACGGTTATGTTTAGGGTGCCTATGTGCATTATTTTAGTCTATCGTTGAAATAAATTTGAATCATTTAACCTCAAAAACGTAATGTTCTCAGTCCAAAAACTGTAAAAAAAAAAAATAATAATAATAATAATAATAATAAT
>NC_056485.1:19499836-19504096 GCF_008729295.1 Plectropomus leopardus | reverse complement strand
ATCCTAAAATCTTACAAATGTCCAAAAATTCTAGAATATCCTCAAATCCTAGAAATGTCCCGAAATCCTAAAACCGTCATAGCATCTGACTTTTCTTAGAAAAAAAATTACAGTGCAAGTTGGGATATTTTGTTTTTCTTTCTATCATCACATTTTGTATTTTTTAAGTTACAACTACAAAAGATGCACATCATGATATGATGCATTTTCAGAGCCAAAACTGGCGTGAAATAAAACAAAATGAATTCAATCAACTTTAATGTCAATAAAAGTTTAATTGAATTTTATCACAATGCATCGTGTTTATTCACAGTAAGAAAAACTAAACAAAAAGAAACTAACCTTCAAATAAAACAGAATCAGAAGTTTTGAATTTGGGCGAATCTTAATACATGTTTATAATGTTAGCGACTGTCTGTGGTGGGACAGAGATATTAGAGGTGGTTAATTGTTAACAGTTTGGCTGCAAACTTCAGTACTTGTGGATCTAGTCGAGGATTAAAAAAATCATGTTGCAGACAGATAAAAAAGGACGAAAAGTTGCAGACATACGTAAGAAAAAGAAACAAAGAAGAGGATTAACTCACCAGCACAGTGTAGATGTGCAGACAGCGGTAAACTGGAGAGAAATCCACCAAATCCTGAGCTCCTGGAACCTAAAAAGAGAAACACGAGTGGACGTCACCTCATGAACTAAACACCAAGAGATACGTCGATACAATCTACGATCAGCACGGTTTCAAGATTAGCGGTTAAAGTATCTGACCAAAGGTCTCCTCTTCTGGTTCGGATTCATGAGTAAAGGACAAAAAAGTGTTTTTGCAGAACGTTACGATGTCACAGTTGATTTTTGTACTCTCGGATATAAAATGTCACAGTTTAATCATTATATCCAGTCACACATTTGTGTGAAATTTTGTCAGAATTGGCCGATAAATGCTTAAGTTATGGCCAAAAACATGGTTAGTGAGGTCACAGTGACCTTGACCTTTAATGAAAAAATTCTTATCAGTTCATTCTTGAGTGAAAGTGGACCTTTGAGCCAAATTTGAGTTAACTCCTTCAAGGCGATTTTAAGAAATTGGGTCACGAGAAAGTTCACATTGACCTTGACTTTTGACCACCAAATTCTAATCTGGTGGTTAAGTATATGAGGACATTTGTGTCAAATTTGAAGAAATTCCCTCATGGTGCTTTTGAGATATCAACTTCACAAGAAGGTCACATTGACCTTGACCTTTGACCACGAAAATCTAATCTGTTCATCCTTGAGTCCAAGAAACATTTGTGCCAAATTTGAAAAAAATTCCCTCAAGGTGCTCTTGAGATATTGCTTTTACAAGAACGAGACAAACGCAAGCCCACATTAACCTTGACCTTTGACCATCAATATCTAACCAGTTCATCTTTGAGTCCAGCTGAAGGTTTGTGCTTAATTTGAAGCAATTCCCATAGAGGGCTCATGATATATCACATTCACAAGACTGACATGCAATGTCAGTCACCTTGACCTCTGACAACAAAAAAAAAATCTGTTCACGCTTAAAGTCCGAGAGAAAGTTTGTGCCAAATTTGAAAAAAAATTCCTCAAGTTGATCTTGAGATGTTGCTTTCACAAGAATGAGACAGATGCAAGCTCACATTGACCGTGACCTTTGACCTATGACCACCAATATCTAACCAGTAAGCCTGGTTTAGATATTAACCTGAAAGTTTGTGCACACTTTGAACCAATTCCCTCAGGGCATTCTTGAGATATCTTGTTTACGAGAAAGGGCAGATGTACGGATGTACAAAAAGGCTCTAAATCTGTTTGGCCTTCATTTTTGCCGCCGAGCACTAAAGGAGAGGATGAGATGATGAAGAGCTACACGGAGGTGACTCATCGTGAGCCGGAGAGGAGGAGCAAACTTTAAATGTTGTGTTTGTTAACAGATAATTCATACTCATTCTGCATTTAAGTTATATGTTTGGCAAAAACTGAAAGCTCAGAATGGCAATAATTGCTTCTCAGGTTAGGTTTTCTAAACAAACAGAGAAACTGCCAACAGAGACATAAAGACAGAGAGAAAGAGAAAGAAAGAAAGAGAGAAAGAAAGAGAAAGAGAGATAGGAAGACGAAGTGCTCTGCAGCACTTCATTATTTTGTCTGAAAGTCTTCTGACAGTGTCACCAGACGTTCATACCTCTTTTTCTTTCCATCTACCCCTCCGTCTAACCATCCCACATTCCACCTCTTTCCTCCCTGACCACATCCTCTGTCTTCCGGAGAACAACACAGTGGCAATTTACCCAGTTTAACACACACACACACACACACACACACACACACACACACACACACACACACACACACACACACACACACAAAGCAAAGCAAAAAACCATGTGCCCTCTTGCCCTCTGGGAAGTTTGCTTTATGTAAAAAAAAAAAATCATAGGAGGCGCAGCAACACAATGCCAGCTTTGATGTAACCGCACATACACACACACACACACACACACACACACACACACACAAACATACACAGAGTCCAGAGACAAGAAGAACAAACAAAGACCACTTAAAGGCAGAGGTGGAGGGAGAGGAGGGATGGACACGGAGAAGACGGATTGAGGAGGGTTGAGGACTGGAGGAATCATGATTGTGAGACAAAGACACAGGTACGCAAAGATCAAAGACTGATGAAATTTTTAAAAAAGATGTGAAATTTAAACATAAGGAAGCCGGCGCAATGCCAACAGGATACCAGCTCGCTCCCCAACCATCCTCTAAAAATCTTAGAAACGTCCTCAAGCCCTAGAAATGTCCCAAAATCATAGAAATGTCCTAAAATCTGCGAAATGTCTTAAAATCTGCGAAATGCCTTAAAATCTGTGAAATGCCTTAAAATCTGCGAAATGTCTTAAAATCCTAGTATTGTCCTAAAATCCAACAAATGTCCTTAAATATGAGAAATGTCCTCATATCTGAGAAATGTCCTAAAATCCTAGAAATGTCCTACAATTTGAGAAATGTCCCCTGGCTTCCTGTCACTTTCCAAGCAGAGCATGTTGAGTATCCCTGATGTGCAAGAAAAGACGACCAGGAACAAACCAGAGACAGAAAGACAGGCAGAGAAAAAAGAGGAAAAAATGAGATGATGGAGTAAATGGAAGACAAGAAAAGAGAAGAGAGACGAGAAAGTAAACAGAGTCTGAATTTAGGAAAAAGAGAAGAAAAAAGGTAAAAAAAAAAAAAAAGAGGACAAGAAAAGAAAAACAGGGAGAAAAAAAGGACGCAGAGACACAGGGGGACGACTGTAAATGAGGGGAAGGGCAGGGACGGCGGGAGGAGACGGGATGCCAATGGTTGGCATCACCGCAGCCGTCGGCGCCAACGCGGTCGTAACCTCTGGCGAACCGCGGGGTCAGGCCTTTGTTCGGAGCCAAGGTCTTCCCGTGAAGAAGGTTGAGTCGAGTTTACAGGACGTAAATAAGCCGAGGGGACGACAGGGACCTTAAAACAGAATGGCAGCGCGGGGGTGACAAGTTCAGCTCTATTCTCTCCAGCTTCATTGTACTTTGCTTTCCTTGAACGTGAACAACAAAAAGGACTCGTGATCCCGCGAGGGATGACTTCAAGAGTTCAGGGCCCAAACACTTTGAGTTTCTGTCAGTTCATCTTTGCTCTGTAAACATGTTATTGATGTCCGCAAACCAGCGACTGTGTTAAACCGGTGTAACTGTGTGTGATCGCTGCGTAACACGGGGACAAACATATGATGGACTGCTGCGCCGTTTTAATTAAGACATTACGATTTTAAACATCATCCCGCACGCCTGAGACAATGTCGTATAATATAAAAACAATTAAACCAGCCCTCAAGGACACATTTGTACAAAAAATTAGGATGTTTGGACGCTTCTCAGATTTTATTACATTTCTAGGATTGTAGGACATTTCTAGGATTTGAGGTTATTTAAAGGATTTTAGGTTGTTTTTAGGGTTTAAGGACATTTTAAGAATTTAAGGACATTTCTTGGATATCAGGACATTTCTATGATTTTAGGACATTCCTCAGATTTTAGGATATTTTTAGGAATTTTAGGACATTTCTAGGATTTGAGGGTATTTAAAGGATTTTAGGATGTTTTTAGGCTTTAAGGACATTTTAAGAATTTGGGGATGTTTCTTGGATTTCAGGACATTTCTATGATTTTAGGACATTCCTCAGATTTAAGGATATTTTTAGGAATTTTAGGACATTTCTAGGATTT
>NC_056485.1:19488558-19497156 GCF_008729295.1 Plectropomus leopardus | reverse complement strand
TATACGGGTGTGTGTGTGTGTGTGTGTGTGTGTGTGTGTGTGTGTGTGTGTGTGTGTGTGTCTGTGTGTGTGTGTGTGTGTGTTGTGCTGTTTTTGGAAGGAAAAGAACACAGGAAGCACTATAATGGCTATTACACAGACGGCTTGTACACAAAAATACTCCCGTTTTATTTTTTCTAGCACACCTGAGAGCAGTTTAACACATAATTTGACAGACGACTTGTTTTATTCAAATCTGCCACATTCAGCTTTGTGGTTACTTGGTGATATTTTCACCGACAGACAATAATTTCTCATCAATTATTTTTTAATATGCATTTTATCTACATAACACTGTATTCACACACATTCATTGATTAATGATGAGCTGCCACAATTAAAACATTTGCCACCATTAATAGATTTTCCAGCTGTTTTTGGCCTACTTCCAGCATATTTATGTGTCCACATTTATCAAAAAATTGAAAATGGCTGTTAGTTATTCTTTTCACTTTTTTTCTGTTATCTGCAACAAAAATCTAAAAGCACAATATTCTCCTTTTCCTTGTTCTCATCTTTGAGTGTCTTTGAGTTTGTTGTCAGCAGCAGTAAGTAATCAGCGAAACACAAACTACATAGAGAGAAGAGCGGAAAAAGAGCGACGGAGGGTGAAAAGAAATGGTAGGATGGAGATTTATGAAGGAGGCGGTGTGAGATGAGTGGATGACAGCGTCACTGAAGAGGAGGAGCATGGGGAAAAGATGGCTGTTTGGACAAATTTGGGGAACTAACAGTTTGAAACAGGGAGCAGTGACAAGAACTTCCAAGAAAGCTGCTCTGAATTATGACATCACTGTAAACAGCTGTGTGCGTGTGTGTGCATAAATGAGTGTGTGTGTGTGTGTGTGTGTGTGTGTGTGAGCTTGACAGCTGGCTAAATAGGATCTTAACCCACTTAAGACGAGCACACCAACCCCTGAGTGCATAAATGAGTGTGCATAAATGAGTGTGTGTGTGTGTGTGTGTGTGTGTGTGTGTGTGTGTGTGTTGGTGCACAGACAACAACAGACTGATGACTCAGCAGGGTGTGTGTCAGCTGCTGTAACAAGCTTGTGGCAAGTTACTCCCTACACACACACACACACACACACACACACACACACACACACACACACACACACACACACACCCGGTAAATTCAGATTTATTTGGGCCGTGCGAAATGTCTGATATGTGAGAATATTCCATCCAGAGCTCTGCAACGTGGCAGAGGACAAAATCAGAATCCTATCGAACTAAAACGACCGCCACACGGTTTTTGCAGAACATTGTGATGTCATAGTTGACCTATGACCTTTTGGATAGAAAATGTCAGCACTAAATTTTTAAATCTTTTTAGACTTTTGTGTGAACTTTTGTCCTAATTAGCAAATTAGTTCTTTAGTTATGGTCAGAAAACATGTTTTATAACATCACCATGACCTTGACCTTTGACCACCAGATACTAATCAGTTCAGCCCCAAAGCTTTACAAAGTAAAAGTTCCTCCCATGCTGACACTTTCTTTGCATGTTTTAATTTGTTAAATTTATCTGCAATCATTAAAATAAAATGCAGATGCAGAAAATCTGCAAAATGCTAAATATCAGCAGAATTAATCAGCCAGGCTGATAATCTGTCGACCCCTACTTAGTAGGAAAATTTATTTTCGAAATAAGGACTAAAAAATGAATATTTTGTGCATGTATATTCAGTGAGTGATGCCACGTGTGACAGATGCGGGACCAGTAAATCAGAGAACTGCTGAGGACCACGAGACTGAATACACACCAGAACCAGACATCAGCCAAAACCAAACCAAAACCTGTCAGGAAGCATCAAGCATTTGCACAAAATTTCACTGCATATTTAGTCTGAAAACAAAGGTTGGACTGTAATCTCCAGTGTGTGTAGAGAACACAATGACTAACATCAAAAATTATACCTCAGACGGTCTATTACTTTCTGACGTTTATACCGTGGCCACAAGAAAAACAAAGAGTTTAACTCATGGTTAGCGCACTCTCACCTGGTGACGGCAAAGCCTCAGTATTGTTGCTATGGTTACCTGCAGTTTAACAAACAGTGCGCTCTGATTTAAACAGTGGTTTAACTGTCCGGCAAAGCTTCTATATATGAGCACGACCAATCAGAAACAAGCATTTTCTATGGATGTAAAGCAGAAAACCACACACATGAAGGTCCCCTGTCATTGAAGCAACTCACCAGCTGCACGCTGTTAGACACAGGGTGGAGCTCACTCTCTCTCTCACACACACACACACACACACACACACACACACACACACACACACACACACACACACACACAGAGGGAGAGTTTCTAAGTCACTGACGAGCTTCTCCACGCTCGCAGCAGCTCGACTGTAGACGGCTGATTAGATTAGTCGATGTCACAAACAGCACACCTTGGAATGAGCTCAGCCCGCAGACAAACACAGATAACAAATATGAGCGGTTGTGACACATTCAACTATTTCTGAAGCTGCACACAAAAACTACACAATCAGTCAGCAACAGTCAAGATACAAGTCCAGGGTTCACACACATTTTTACCAATAAACACTCAGGACATTTCCATGACTTTTAGGCAAGACCACACGTTCTCCAAAACGGCCATCGATACTTATCAGCTCTTTTTCATAACTGTATTATAGCTTTTTTAAGCTTATTTATTTTTAAATAATGAATATGAGTGATAAGAATAATAAAAGTTAATTTTTTAAAGTTTTGCTTTTTTCGTGTAAAATAACTTGGCATGTTTAAAGACATAATTTGGCAATTTTGCTTTAATAACTTTTTCAATATTCAAAGACAAAAATCTGTGACTTTTTTTTCCCTTTAAATTCTGAGGATTTTTTTTTTCTTTAAAATATTTTGGCAATTGTTTTCCTTTTGAATGATTTTTTTTTTTCCATTCAAACATTTTTGTCCATTTTTTTCTTTGAAAAGTTTTGGGTATTTTTGTTTTTATTATTCTTTAAAAATTCAGGACACTTCAGTAAAGCTTACAGACCTCTGCTAAAGCACCTTGGTCCTGACTGCATCACTGTTGTGCCCCAAATGGCTTTAAAGCACATCCTTGCACTTAATACTGTATAATTGCCAGTCAGCCATAAAATACCAAGATGTGATGTTTGGTCCGTATCGCCCGGCTAATTCACATAACTACTTCTATAGAGAGCCTTTAGCAATAATGAGAAAAAAGACATGCCCTGTGGAAGAAAAGCACTTTGTTTATGTATTGATTGCTACATTTTCTTGCATTTGTTCGCAATGTTGGTGCTAAATGTGTGTGCTGTAGCAGACACGGGGACACTGCTGAGAACTGCTCTGTCATCCACTGTCTGTCTTTTTAATCTCTCTTTGAAGTGACTCTCTCATCACTCTTGTTTTTATAATCACAGCAGCCCTGTGATCATCAGCCTTTCTGCCCTCAAACTGCTCCTCTGTGTTTATGTGAACTGTAAAGTCTCAGGATAATTGGTGTTGGAACGAGAACTGAAAAGCAGAGTTAAACTCAAAGAGGGGAAAATAAAAACAGAGGAACAGAAAGACAGATTTAGACTCAATCTTCTTAGTCTGATATGTTTAAAATAGACATGAATAAATATATGCTGATAACTCCACAGGCATTAAAAGTCTTCAAATACTGTGTAATAATATTTTAACAATTCGGAGGAAAATTAGACCTGACTTTAGGTGAATGTTTGTAACCTGAGGGAGCTGGCTGACGGATCAGCTCTGCTCCTGACAGATTTATCCTGAGTTATTCTGCTGTCAGGCAGGAATGCTGCAGCCGGCCTCAACCTGCACACTGCTGCTGCAGGAGGACACACACTAACACACGCACACACCACCACCGTGATTTTTGATAAATGTCCTAAAATCCTAGAAACATCTTAAAATATGAGAAATGCCCTTAAATCCTAGAAATGTGCTGAAATCCTAGAAACTTCCTAGAATCCTAAAAACTTTCAACAATCCGAGAAATGTCCTGAAATCCTAGAAAAATCTTAAAATCCTAATAACTTCTTAAAATCCAAGAACCTTGCTAAAAGCCCACGAATGTCCTGAAATCCGAGAAACATCCTAAAATCCTAGAAACATGCTAAAACCTAGAAACTTTCTACAATCTAAGAAATGTCCTAAAATCCTAAAAACTTCCTAAAATCCGAGACATGTCCTTCACTCCTAAATGTGCTGAAATCCTAGAAACGTCCTAAAAGCTTAGAAACGTGTTATAATGTGAAAAATGTCGTCCTAAATTCCTAAAAACATTCAAAAGTTAAACCTTACAACCTAAAATCCTAAAAACTTCCTACAATCTGAGAAATGTCCTAAAATCGTAGAAAAATCCTAATAACTTCTTCAAATCCTAGAACCTTCCTAAATTCCCACAAATGTCCTAAAATCCCACACGTCCTAATAAAAACGTCTTAAAATCTGCAAAATGTCCTAAGTCCTATAAAATCGTAAAATCCTTGAAACCTCCAAAAGTTCCACAAATGTCCAAAAAACTTCATAAAATCTGTGAAAGGTCCTAGAATACTTAACACGACCTAAAAATCTTTAAAAGTCCTAAGTCCAAGAAACATCCTAAAATCCTGGAAACATGTATGTTTGCTGCGACTTGTCCCTGTCCTCTTGTCGTTTTGCAAAAGTGACCCCAAGCAAAGCAGGTTGAGTATCTCTGGTCTTTGGCATAAAGATAAAAATAGCACCAGAAAGGAAACTGTTTATAATCACTGCCTTTACACGCACCATCCAAAAATATGCTTTCAAAGCCAACAGCAGCGTCTTTTATCATCTGATACATTACTCTATTAAAATTTTCTCTTTTTAACATCACTCCGGGCTGAAAAAGAAAAAAACAGAAGCCAATGATGAAGCTGACAGATCCAAACATAGACTGTGTTGTTATATTTTGAGTGTGTGAGTGTGCCCTGGAAACACTGAGACTCAGTCTGACAGAAACAGGAAGAGCCGAAACATCACACGCAGATAGAAAAATCATATTCGTGCTGTCTGCTCGCCCGCCGGCGTCGCTCACCGGGACTCTGGACTGCACGCAAACACACTCAGAGGAGAATGTGGCAGCCAGAGGTGTCACACTAAGCTGTCAAGTTGTATGGCAACTGGATCTTGAGCAGGCCAGTAAACACACACACACACACACACACACACACACACACACACACACACACACACACCTTTTACAAGCCTTCAATAGCCCAGTTCCTCTGGTGCATTTCCCTGTTCATTCACTACCTATTTCCGCTTTGGACAATCAGTTCAAAGACCTCTGGCCAAGGACACGTCGTATTCTGAGACGGCACAAAAGGACCATTTTTAGAAGATGCTTAAAAGGTCCAGTGTGTAGGATAAAGGGGGATATATTGGCAGAAATGGATTATAAGTGTGTTTTCTTTAGTGTGTAATCACCAGAAATACAAATAATTTAAAAAAAAAATAAGAATCGCTGTGTTTTTGTTACGATAAAGCAGGGATACTTAGCCTGCTTTGCTTGGGGGCCACTTTTGCAAAAAGGGGCCGAGGATTTGGGGTCATTTCTCGCATATTTGGACATTTCCTAAATGCCGTACAATCTGAGAAATTCTAGAAACATCCTAACATCCTACAAGAAATGTCCTTAAATCCTAGAAATGCAATAAAATTCAAGAAAGTTCCTAAATCCTAGAAACATCTGAAAATCCTGGAAATATCCTAAAATCTTAAAAATTTTGCAAAATCCTAGAAATGTCTTCAAGTCCTCGAAATGTCCCAAAATCCTAGAAGCATCCTCAAATCAAACATGGCTGCTGCGATTGGCCCCTGGCCGCCTGTCATTCTGCAGAAGTGGCCCCCAAGCAAAGCAGGTAGAGCGTCCCAGCCCTCCTTTAAATGAAATATGCAGTTTTTAAGTAATAAATGGATAAAAATTAGCAACAACTAAGCACTTCTGGAGGTCTAACTTATAAAAAACATCTACACATGAAATCTGAGCAGAAAACAGGCTGATGCCCGTTTCAGCTCCAAACTCAGCTGAACTAATTCTGCATCCTCCCCACTAATGGGACGTGAAACCATGTAGCCTGGCAGAAACCCCAAAAACAAACAGAAAAGTCATTCAGCCTGTAAACGCAGTTTCCATTAAATTATGACAGCAGCAGTCTAAACACTCATCAGCATTCAAAACACATAAAAAAACACCAACCAGTGGCTCTCTGTGTGGAGTATAATCACTTCAAATGTGACCCCGAGGACAGTGATACTCAAAGTACAGCCCAAATCTGGCCCCCCATAAGGTGCAAATCTGAGAAATGTCCTAAGATCCTAGAGATATTCTAAAACCCCAGAAATGTCATAAATCCTTATAATGCCCTAAAATGCTATAACCATACTAAAATCCTAGTAATGTCTTAAAATGCTAGAAACCACCTAACATCCTAAAAATGTCCTAAAATCCTAGAAAAATCCAATGTCCTAAAAATCCTTATAATGCCCTAAAATCCCAGAAACATCCTGAAATCCTAAAAATGTCCCAAAATCTTAGAAATGTCCTGAAGTCCAAGACAACATCCTACAATCCCAGAAATGTCCTAAATTCTAGACATGTCCCAAAATCCTAGAAATGTAATACAATTCTAAAAATGTCTTAAAAACCTATATGTTCTAAAACCGTAGAAAGATCCTAAAATCCTAAAAATGTCCTAAAATTTTGGAAACATCCTCAAGTCCAAGAAGAATTCTACAATTCTCAAAATGTCCGAAGATCCTAAAACCTTTGAAATGTCCTAAAATCTCAGAAACATCCTGAAATCCTAAAAATGTCCCCAAATCTTAGAAATGTCCTGAAGTCCAAAACAACATCCTACAATCCCAGACATGTCCCATAATTCTAGAAATGTTCTAAAATCCTAGAAATGTAATAGAATTCTAAAAATGTCTTAAAAACGTATATGTCCTAAAACCGTAGAAAGATCCTAAAATCCTGGAAACGTCCTAAAGTCCAAGAAGAATTCTACAATTCTCGAAATGTCCTAAGATCCTAGAAAGATCCCAAAACCCTTGAAATGTCCTAAAATCTCAGAAACATCCTAAAATCCCAGAAACGTCCTAAAAATGTCCTAAAATCTTAGAAATGTCCTAAAGTCCAAGACAACACCCTATAGTCCCAGAGATGTGCTAAAATCCTAAAAACATGTTAAAATCCTAGAAATGTAATACCATTCTAAAAATGTCCTAAGCTCCTAGAAATGTCCTAACAGCCTAGAAAACGCGTATGATCGGTCCAGATGTCCCCCAGCAGCTGTGGGTCTCATTCATTGTGTCCACAGACGGAGCTTTGACAGAGCTGCTGCTGCACTTGACACTCCTTGATATATTTTGGTTGCTGCTAACCACCTAGCAGCCGGCTAACTCACAACAACCGGCCCCCGAAACTCCTCAAGCACACGTTGACCGACACGGGGGACAAACACGGGAGCGTTTTCACAAAGAGACAGCGCCTAGAAACCAAAAACAAACTCGACTCTCATTGTGAGCTCCGACACCAGTGAGCAGAATGACAATTAGTTAGCGCAGTTAGCTTAGCACGAGTTGCTCAAAATGCCTCTGGACAAAGTTGACAAACTTTGAGGACAAAGATAAAAGAGACAATATCGCGTCAAACCCGTTTGACAGCGGGGACTCGCTGTACGCGTTCATACGTGACTGTTTATCATGTAAATCAGCTAGCCTTTGTGTTTGCTAAAGTTAGCCGGTTAGCTGTCCGATAATGGACACACGACCGTTAAAGTTTTGAGTAAGCTCGCGGAGTCTCGGAGGAGTTGCTAACTTGGTGCTAATCACGGCTAGCCGCTCTCCTCCTCCTCCTCCCCCGGGCTGGAGCTGCCCTCCACCGGGCACACCGGGGCTCACCGCCGGGGAGACACTCACCGGAGGGTCGGCCCGATGCAGTTGGTGTCTGTGCTCTCGATCTCCCGCAGGATACGCTCGTGTTCGGCGGCTGTCTCCACACTCGCCATCCTGCATGTTGCTCCGGACGGTTCCGAGCTGAGCTGAGCCGAGCTGAGCCGAGCGGACTGGCTCCACTCACCCCGTGCGTCATGCAGGAGGACCCGGAGGGTTGGCTCGATGTTTTCACCGAGCGGCGCGAGCGAGCGGAGCTTACCTTGCGAGGGGAGGCGCGTGGATGTGCCATGAAGGAGGACACAACTGGGAACACCTGTGCAGTGTAACTACAATGTTTGGCTAAAATGTCCTAAAGTCCAAGACCGGAGTCTAACATGTTTGGACATTATTTTAGGATTTCAGGAAGTTTCTGGGAGTTTAGGGTATTTTAAGGATTTTAGGACATTTCTAGGGTTTTAGGACATTTCCAGGATCTAAGGACATTTCGTGTATTATATGATCCTTCTTGGAGTAAAAGACGTTTCTAGGATTTTAGGTCATTTCTAGGATTTTAGCAAATAAGATTGTAGGACATTTTTAGGATTTTAGGACATTTCTGAATGTTAGGTGGTCTCTATGATATTAAGACATTTATATGATCTTC